>NW_022200100.1:0-2667 GCF_009176525.2 Contarinia nasturtii | reverse complement strand
GCAGCTAATTGGTCGATTGAATGAATTTCAGAGCTATAGTCACCTACGGTCTGAACAATTTTGATGTTGCTATCAGTTTTCTTCTCCCTTTTATAACTGTTTGCAATATTAATTTTTTTTTATTAAAGTATGCTGTATATTTACGTATAATCTATAGACTTACTCTCTTGCATATTTCAAAATTTTGTTTTTCAAATGACTTTCTGCTATAACAGCTGTATAATTCACATCGATTTTATTAACTGTTTGATACAGTAAGTCGTTTATATTAACCAAATTCTTGAATGCTCTTTTCTTTTTATCAATGGACTTTCCCGTCCAACTGTATTGCGCAAGTAGATCACGATCCATTATTTTGGATAAGACTTTCTTCAACATTTTTGGTTGATTTCCGATTGTAGCTCTCACATCTGGTTGATTTGAAAGACTTTCAATCTGTAGGGAGAAAGATCATAAATGGTTTATATAATATAATTGTAATTAAACTGAATTAGATGGATTAATTATATAATTATTACCGCTACTGCTTTGAATTTTTCCTCTTTCAAATTCGCTTCAAACATGTCCAAATTGTTTATATTTTGAATGGGTAGACTATTTGCAGAATTAAACATCTTTGCATTCTCGATTTGCTTAACAATATTTGATTTTTGATTGGTAAGTGACGATCCGTTCGTAATCATTTCATCTTCTATTAAAGCGATTCGTGCTAAAGTCTCTTTTGAAGTTGCTTGGAGGTCACACAAAATTTTCAAGCACAAATCATTGAATTTATTATCGTCAATATTTGTTAGCGAACTCGAAAATTCAGAAATGTCAACTTTAAAATTGTCTGCAACTGCTTTATTTGTACATTTATTCATTTCACAATTCGACGAATTTTCTTGTGCAAACAAATCGATTTCAATGTCGAGAGATTTTGTTGCATTAGTAATTCCTCCCGAATCATTTTGATTATTTGGACTTTTCGCGCTAATACTCGTACTTTTTTCAGTTAACAAATCAAATTCTGTATTGAGATTTATCACTGAACTTTGAGTTTGATCTACGTGATCACAATGCTCATGAGCATGTTCATGTTGGGTTTTCTTCTTTTTATTTTGTGAATAAAGTGACTTTGAAATAGTTGTAATAACTTTTGGTGGACTTTGCGGTGGAATATAATTTTGATCGTCAAATGAATTATCTTTGAACAGATCGTCTTCAAATGAGTCAAAATCTAGGTTAGAACACGTTTCTACAATATTTCCAAATCTTTGTGGCGTACGTCGATTTCTTTTTCTTGATGCTTGTATCATTTTTACGAAAGAATCTCGCGAAGAAATTATAGAATTAAATAAATTACACACTTTTATATTTATAAATATATATATATATATATATATGCTTAATATTTATTATTTAATAAGAACTAAGAAGCTCAACAGAGTTCGTACGTACGTTAATAATCGTTTTATAAAAAACTAGTCGCCATATGACATTGACAGATGACATGTACACTGTGTGTATAAACGTATACGTACACTGTCAATTTCTACACATTGAGGTGAAATAATGACCACAACAAACACTTCATTATTTGATTAAAATCTGTTGTGCTTATAAACGCTACAGCGGTATTCAATTTGAATTATTTTTAATCTTCAATTATTAATTTTTTTATTCCAAGTGGTCGTATTTCATTCAATTCCTTTGGCGATACAAATGAAATCACTAATCCTGGTCGTCCAAATCTCTCACATCGACCAACGCATCGCCTAAATCGGCTAAAATCTATTTGTCCGTGGACGTTGACTGGCATTTGAGCAAATATAACTGCTTTTACATTATTTCCATTGACCCCAAGGCTCAAGAGATCCGTAGAAACGATGAACTGAGTGGTACCCAAAATAAACGATGTAATTCCATATTCCCGTATCTTATATGTCAAATCTCCAGAGTGAAGCTTACAATTAGCATAATTTTCTATCAATTTACTCGATAGGCGGAACGCTTCATTTCGGTTCTGAAATGTTTATTCGTGTGTTTAAAATCATCTAGAGACTTTTCAATTTTAAATGTAGTCTAAAAACTTACTGAACAAAAAATCATCGATTGTGAATTCCTACCCTTGAATTCTTCACAAATTTGTTGTATGATTGTGTCATCATGATCAGTACCATTCCTCTTGATGAAAATAAACTGAAAACAATTTGAATTAATTGTAAATCTTGATTTTTTTGAAAAGTGAAAATTATACTGCATTAATTAATTAATGCAGACATTGCTCATGAGCTTACTTCGGTCAATTTGTTGAAGCCACAGAATGGTTCTTTCGCAATTTTCGTTTTGCCAAGACTCTTGAAAACATTTTCAACTTTCGTATTTTGGTTGCTAGACACATAAACCAACTGACAATTGACTTTTTCTAAAAACGTCTTCATTTTTTTCCAAGAGAGAAAACTATCGGCGTCGTCCAAATATATTTTTTCGATTCTATCAATAAGATTAGCAGTTTGATATTTTTCAATGATTTCGGATGGCGTTCCCACCACAATTTTTTCGGTTATATTTTCCTGTGGTTCGGGGTACTTGGTAATCAAACAAGCGATTTTTTTTTCACCAGTATACATTTCTAATATATACTGAAACATTTGTATGGATGCTTCAAATGTTGCACACATAATA
>NW_022200099.1:0-3382 GCF_009176525.2 Contarinia nasturtii | reverse complement strand
CGCAACACACTTCGTTTGTACCACACAGAGCATATACGTTCGCGTTCGTTCTCTGTTCGACATGCGTTTGTATACTGACTATGGTATTAGTGTATCATACTCTGTGAGCTCACTGGTTACTTAGACTATATGACAATATGTTGTGTGGTACAAAACGCGTGCGGCAACCGCTTCGATTCAGCATCTGGGCAGCAATGCTGTTCAGACGCTGCGAATAGCTAGCGCTATTCAGATAGGAAAAAACCATCACTGATATAAAATGAATAAACATTTTTTTTTGAATGTCCAGTTGGTTAGGCTTGTGGAATGCACCGTTGGATGGCTCGAAATCGAATTCCAAGTGGTATTTTTATATATACAGTTTCATAATTGTTGTATCGATCATATTTTTCGTGGTGACGACAACAATGGACTTGTCGAATCCGGAAACCTACTCTCAAATACTTGCAATTGGAGAAGATCTGAGCATTTTAATTGGGGTAGCATTTTCGATTAGCTTTTCTAACTAAACTTATTTTTTTATTCTGAAGAAATATATCGTTTTTGTTGCTGTTTAAATTCAATTAGGTTTATATGGTGACAACAAAAATATTTTATTTCTATTATAATCAACGGAAAATCGGTGCGATGCTTAAAATATTGGAAGATCGATTTTTAAAATTGGGCCACAGTACAGATCAACGCATTCGAAAAATGCAAAGATTGTGGTATTATCAGGAAACGATTTTATTTTTACTCAACTATTTCAATGGCATAATGTTGGCTTTCTCGTTTCCCATTCAGGTAGAATCCGTTTCAAAATGTTTGTTTGACAACTGAAATCAGTATGAATATTCAATTGCAAACGAAAAAAAGAACATTTCCGCAGAAAAAATATTTTTTTTTTTTCATTTTCAATTAGCCATTGTTTGCATCAAAGATATTTATGCCACATCGTGCAAGATTTCCATTTGACATAAGCGACACAACTTCATTTAAATTCATGGGTGCCTATGTGTTTCAGACCATCATCTTTGTATATCTCATTCAAGGCATTACATTTGTCGACAATATCGGTGTGTGTACGTTAAATGAGAGTATGCTACATGTGAAAGTTGTTGCCCATAAATTCTCGCAATTGCGACGTATTTCCGACGGTGACAAAAAACAAGGTGTAAACAAACCAAACACAGCCATCGAATACGACCAATTAATAGCATGCGTCAAAGAACATCAAGATATATATGAGTATAAAATATAAATATATATTTTTACCGGTTTTACCATTTACATATGATTTAAATCAAAAATGCAAAGATATATTGTGAATATTATAAAATTGGTTTTAGATTAACCGAGCAGCTGAACTCAATGCACCGGCCAATGTTCATTGTGCAACTCATGAGTAGTACGTTAATCATTTGCCTGACCGCATTCATAGCCACAACATCAGTTACAAAGGATATCACGATATTTGTCAAATACTCAACCGAAATGATTGCGGCATTCGTACAGCTGGGCTATTGGTGTTGGGCTGGAAACAAAGTGTTTGCAGAGGTTTGTTTCGCAATTCGATTGGCGTTTTTAATTTATACAAAACCTGTCACCTGATTCGGGTTTTTTTTTTCTCTCTCTGCCGTCACAGTCACCTGATGTAGCCGAAGCGATGTACTTTTGTGATTGGTATAAAATGAATATGAAATTTAAAATAGCCACATTACATATTATACGTCGCGCACAAAAACCAATTCGATATCATGCTGGAGCTTTGTTTCGGATTGATTTTATTACATTCATTACGGTGATGCACAATTTATTTGAATAATCAAATATCAAATCATTTTGTTTAATTTCGAAATTCATTTTTTACACATAGATTCTTCGTGGTTCTTACTCTTATTGCATGCTTTTGAATTCATTTGAGATTGATGATGACTACATATAAGCTGTGCTTGGTACAGTTGATACGTTTCCTTCTGCATAGAATGCCATGAAGCTATAGTTTGCATTGAGCTATAGTTTTGCTATTTTAATCTTAAATATTGTCACTTGCACTTTGATCTCATGACCAAAAATAAAAAAAAAACATGCTGATCTCTGATTTCAAATAATTTATTTATAAATTTCAAACCGAAACCACAATGAATTCAACACTAAAAATCATTTTTGACGAGATGGGCTTTCTCACGAAAGGCCTGCGCCAAATCTCGTTCTTGTTCTGCAATCATTCGATCGGCACGTGAACGTTTACCAATTCCTAATTTTGGTAGGCCACGATTCAAACCTTCGAGTAAAACACACGCTTTGCACGGTTGCTGTGACGAAACAAAACCGCATCGATTGCAAATGCCACGCACCGGTTTTTTAACCGTTGATTTAAATTTGATTTGTTCACCGGAATGAATTATATCCATTATCACAGACGGTCGCACTTTTTCCAAATCCTTTAAAAATGCACGGGCATGACCACGATATGCGTTCGGCGCAAATATGCATTCCGTTGAAAAATAGACCAATTTTTTGAAATGTGCATACATTACAATCTCTTTTTCGTATGTATACTTCAGCGGTTTGACACGGGCAATCGCTTCATCGTCTTCGTCAATCTGAAAAAAAAAATGTTCAAAGTCTCGCATTAGTTGTGCACATTTTACACATAGTCATTGGTCATTCATACCGTTTTGATGTTTGTACATCGTGACAATCGGGCGGTATCACCTCGCAAAATGTTCATAATTACAGTTTCGGCAATGTCATCAGCATTATGACCCGTCGCTATACAATTTACATTTAACATTTTTGCACCCCGGTCTAACGCTTGACGACGAAATACACCACAGAATGTACAATTATTTGTTTTGCCGATCTCACCGACTATTCGATCCATCGTCCAACCGTACAACTCTTCATATGACAGAATTCTCAATTCCATTTCGTAATCGTCACGATTTTGTTTAACTGTTTCCAAACTGTCATCGCGGTATCCTGGAAATTTGCAAAAAAAAAATTATTTTTATTTCAAAAAATACGAGCACATTTGAACTTTGTTGTGTGTCACAAACCTGTAATTCCTTCGTCAATCGATAGAAGAATTAGTTTAAGTCCATAATTGTGTCGTTCATTTAACAATTTCAAAACATACGCTAATACGGTTGAATCCTTTCCACCACTTGCTGCGACCGCAACACGATCCCCGTTTTTGAATAGATTTGCTTGTTGAATTGTACAATGAATTTCATTTTCGAATGCGGTGTAAAAACATTCTTTGCATAAAGCATCTCCGGTCTTGGGTCGCTAGAAAAATGCAATAAATTATCATTATTATGAAATTCACTTAGAAACAAACAGAAAATAAAAATGCAATGGAAATATCCAATTGAAATACCTTTAGTATTGCATTTTT
>NW_022200098.1:0-3213 GCF_009176525.2 Contarinia nasturtii | reverse complement strand
GGCCGTCTGTCATCGCATCAAATATTGTCCTCTATCGTTGAATGTTCGTTGCACGGGAAGCCATATCAAGCTTTTTTTTGAATGTCGGCACGTGTCGCATTGTTACTGCAACTCTCCTGGTCTCTTGATATTAGCTGTCGTCTTGTTATCGAGTTTAACTTAATGTGAAGGCATTAAGTTAATAGGTGACTGCAAGCGGTGTGTGCCGGCCTTGAACTCAACAGAATAAATGCACACCATTTAGAATTCAATTTATTTTAAGATGACTCGATTGTTAGATAGAAACTGATGGAGTTTCAGACACCTAATTCGAATACAATTAAGGTATAAATTGATAAAACACAATTAATTAGATCAGTAGAATAATAGCATCAAAATGCATTTTAATGGATTACATCATATCAATTTCATGATTGCCTCACATTTAACTTAATATTTGATGTCACATTTACGTGCATGAGTGGCTCTTCTTCTTCTTAAATATATATACAATAGATGGTTTCACTTGCTCAAAGTGGCTAGTAGTTTTTGCATCGTTCAAAACACTTTTATCCAAGAAAATTTCATTCGAATTTAATTTACTTGAGTCTAACTTCAATTAATGTGTCAACAAAGTGTAGATTCTGATGTTTAGTTACACATGTTTTGTTTCGATGTCGTCATGCCTTCAAAGTGTAAGAGCTTTTTAAATCAATTTAACTACCGATATGACAAAGTCAATTATTATGGGAGACCGTATTTATTTTGAGGCTTTAAGGTTGAAGTTTCCGAATCAGTTCATCCATAATAAAATATTTTTTTTTTTAATGCAAGTTGGAATGTACTACGCTTTAATCATTGGATCGTTATGCACAATTAATTTATTACTACATGACTGATTTGTTAGAGCTGACGAGATTGAGACCCAAAGTTATATTACATGCAATAAAGTGAGCCGAGCACATAAATCGCATCATTAAAGCAATAGTTAGCGTTGAATAAAATCGATAAAGACGATTTATTGGAAAATTCATGTAACACAATACACTTGGTCATATGGTTGAAAAGCAATTGAATGGGGTAGTGTTGTCGTGACAATAAAATCGAGACAAAAGAGTCGAAAGTCATTTTTGTTGAAGCCACTCAATTTGACGCTCTCATCTACGTTGGATCGACTTTTTTCCTCTTCATTTTTATTTGTTTTAACTTTCGTATCAGCAACTTTTTCTATTGGCTTTTTTCTCGTTTATTTGTCTATTCTCTCGACCAACAAATTAACTACACTCTTCGTGGTTGGTGGCTCACATGACACTCTGAATGATGCTAGAACTTTTGCTTTCTTTATCGTTATTGTATCCACACTTAGTACTGTAGATAAATTTGTGTCTATAGACAAGCTCTATTTGTTTGCTCTGTAACGTAAACATAATTTTTTTTTTTTTCAAAATCTTTCCTTTTCACATCCTTCTCGGAAAAATGTTCAGCAAAAGTGAGGCAAAACATTTTTAAAATGAAATGCTAACAACAAAGGTCAAGTGCTCTTTTTGGAATTTGAGCTCTTCAAAGGGATATACTTTTTTCGGGCTATGTGGCACCATCTCTCTCTTATCAAATTTTGTTCGGCTATCTTTGAACTGGCAAACCATTTCAACTTTTTTACGCGCAGAAAAAATGTCATTTCGCAATGTATATAGATTGGAGCATAGCTTTTGTTTGTTGATTGCCACACAAAAGCTGAAATATTATATTTTGGGGCGGCGCAAATCGTTTTAGTTACACATCCAAGCGTAAAATAATTGCTTAACAATATTGCATAGCTTGCCTTTGACTATTCACTTGAAGTGATTTTCACGTAAAGCGTATTCAATCTCCGTTTCGACGATTTCGTCTATGGAATCCATATTTTGCACCGTCGCACCGGTGAAGTGATGTGAATGCAATGGAAACACATTTTCACATTTCAATTTGATATTGCTGTGTAATCAAAACACAATGAAAATACCAAAAACCCCGATGAAATTCATACGGCGGACAAACTCATTTGAATAATATTCTGGATTCGCCTCTACGCACAAAATGTTTCAAATATTTCCAGACTATTTCGACATGAATTACCATTTTTTTATAATGTGTTTTATACGAAAAAGCGTCACGCTTTGTTTCAACATCCGATTTTTTTAGTCTCCACTTTTGTTAAACTGTTTTGAATCTTTTTGCACCATAACCTTTCAGTCTTTTGAAGAAAAAAAAACATATACATTAAAAGTTTCAACAAAGTTGATAAAAATGTCACCGTCACTTATTCATATGCAAAAAATATCAACTTCATTCGAATGTTTGGAATTGGAAAACATTTTCGGAACGTCCAAAGGGCAGAATATTTTTTTATAAAGCTTTTTAGCCGCGAAAAAAAGCAACAGAGATTAAAATTTATTGCCGAATTTAAAATAGAGATAGAAGCTCCACCAACAAAGAGACATAGAGAAGACAAGAGAGTTCTTTTTTCTTCGGTATTGAAAAATGTGTATCTTTTGCAGGCATGGTTTTTTCCCATTTTCCCTTTTGTTTTGATCATATCGATGAATATTAACGGAGCGAAACGCACGTAAAACATTGCAATAGAAAAGATATTTTGAATTTCCATGTGAGTTCAAAGCTCTGTAAACGATATAACCGAACTGGACCTGCCTTTGTACTGTCATAACTAATAAATAACAATGCATTCTATTTTCCTTCTCAAATGGAGAAATCCCTTTCTACGTTCAGTGATTTGGCAATTTCGAATAGAGTCAGACATGAAGATGGAATGTGGATATTTTGCATCGAGAACTTTTTATATTCGCCAAGTAAGCGGCAACATTACAAATTTGGGTGTCAAACATCGAGACAGAAAACAAATCTGTTGGCCATTAATTTTAATAAAATATTAACCAAAAGTAGCAGCTGTGAATTAAAGCACAACACCGATGGGGAAAAAAGTAACGACATGAATTTACTCTCATTGGAGCTAATGATAAGTATTTTTGAAATATATATGCTTCGTTAGCACATTGCTTTACATTTTTCATTAGGAGTGTACGTCGTTTTTTATTTGGCTCTGTGACAGCCATTTTGCGTTCAATCACTGCACGCTATAATGGCAATAAACATAATTTACCAAGGTCATTAACACTTTTTGATGAGCACTTTTTTTCGCAGACCCATGGAAACATGGCCTTTGTGTTATCAAAGATA
>NW_022200097.1:0-2146 GCF_009176525.2 Contarinia nasturtii | reverse complement strand
CATCCGTTTCGTATGCGTTAGCCGCACGAGTTCAGCATTTCTCAGCTCTCAGCTATATGCTGAGCAGCAGCAAATCATGATACTCTGTAAAAAAATGTTTTTATCAAAATTTTCGCTTCAAAGCTACAACGTTGTTTTTAAGCAGAATCATTTCACACATTTTTTATTTATGGCTGTATTTTGCTACGTCTTTATTAAATTTCGTTATCAAACTATGTCGCAATGAATTTTCATTTTGCAAACTTCTTCGCAATCTATATAAATTTATTCTCATTCTCGATGGGTTTTACCATGACTCATGGTCCACGAGCACAACCAGAAAGCTGAGAAATGTCCATTAGAAAACACAGTTTAATTACCTCTCATTTTTTGTAAATTTACACTTTCACATCGTCGAAGAAATATTATCAAATTTCGAATGAATTCAACAAATTGCAAAAAAAAAAAAAAACGTTTGAAACAACAATTTGAACGAGCTCCAAATGAATGAAACATGTCAAATGAGTAAAAATCTTCCAGAAAGAAAAGCCAAAGTTATTTTTTATTATTAAAAAGACCTCCATATAAAATAATAATTATGCAAAAATCTTAATATTTCTATTCATTAAAAACATCATGTTCAATTAGTTCAATGTCATGTGGTCCGCTGCGTGCGATTTGTTTACTTCCTTTCGAATTGCATTCCATTTTTCTCGTCTTCTGTTTGCGCCTCAAAAGAATACACAAACCAACAGAAACAACTACAGACACAACTAATAAAAATTCAACAATTCGCAACTCTAATAGATAATAATTATGTTCAATATTTGTTTCCTGCGAGTGATCCATATGTATTTCCGATACAGTCGAATACTCTGTACTATTTTCGCTGGAATCCATTAGCTCAGTTGATGTTTGTTCAATTTCCGTTGTGATTTCTGTCTTTGTTTCTACACTTTTATCAACTTCAGACAGTTTTTCATTACTTTGACCTTTATCATGATAACAATCAACGCCATCGATGTGTGTCTGGTTGGATGGATTGTTTACAAGATGTAAATTGTGCCATTGAAGTAGTAATATTGCCAAGTAGTCGCACGAAAATCGATTTCTCGAAATGGCCAACGACGTCAAATTGGGGAAAATCAAATGAGTCACCGTATTCAATTCGACCAAATCGTTTCCTTCCAAATTTAATGTCTTTAATTCTTTAAAATTCCGGAATAATAATGTAAAATTCACCTTCTTCAGTTGATTATATGACAAATCCAGCTGAGAGAGTTTCCGCTGATGATAGAATGTCTCAAAGCCAAAGTTTGATAAATTTGTTTGGCTCACGTTCAGTACTTGTAAATTCTCAAACGTTTCAAAGGTGTGTGCATTTAATGCACCGACAAAATTTGCAGAAATATCCAGTTTTTGAAGCGATGGACCCAGCAATGCAAGCAACTTTGATGTATTTTCCAAATGCAAACCGGAAATATTGAAATACTTCAAATGTCGAAATGTTTCCTTGGCAAAACGAAACACAAAATTATACGATCCTCTTAAAAGGACGCCGAACTCGTGGTCCAGTTCCAAGTGCAGATTCCCCATGCAACTTAAGTCGAGCTCCTCAAGTGTTTCCCAATCGCTTTCGAAATTGGTCGATTTTTGAACATCACTCAGTGAGTTTTGGAGAATCGGAAAGATATTACAGTCAAAACGAACAATCCGATTGTTTTCTAAACGTAATTCCTTCAATTTTGGGTTATTTTCAAAGAAATTCTTATCAATCGACTGAATTTCATTGTTTCTCAAGTCCAATAAACATAAATGCGTCAGTTTTGCAAATGTTTCATTGTCGAAAGTCGCTATTTTGTTGAATGACCAATTCAACTCAGTCACATTTGGCAAGCTGTCGAAGAGTTTTGCTGGTATATTACTGAAACGATTGTGTGATGCGTCAAATTTTTCCAAATTTTCAAATTTTCCAACGAAATTCAGTGAATTCAATTGATTGGAGGATAAATCGAGAGTTTTTACTTTTCCGCACACATAGTGTAAGGTGAAAAGTATTGTAATCGGTCAAAATTTTGAAAACTTCAGAAACATGTTTTCTGGACGTTTCTGAGGTCAGAGAACCCGAATTAGGCCGTTTTGAGCATTGTTTATGTTAATCTGTACG
>NW_022200096.1:0-3246 GCF_009176525.2 Contarinia nasturtii | reverse complement strand
TCGTCTTTTCCTCACAGCAGCTCACGTCGAAATGGACCGAATGTACGTTGACAATCTTTAATGTGCTCTCCGTTAAATGTCAAACCAATTCACCACATTGAATATAAGACGACCTTTGTACTTAATTGTCGCCTAATTCTGAATTATTTACTTTGTGTACTTATCGTATGCAAACTTAAACTATAACTTGGTCAATTCTCCCAAGGCTTTATAAACGTATGTATATTTGATGATTACGCGAAATTAGCGATCGCACATACGAACGAACACAACGAACATTTCAATTTTTACGAACGAACGACCGATCATTAATGATTTCAACGAACGAACGACCGACTGTTCGTGCCCAGCTCTGATCTAGATAAGATGAGATTTTTTTAGTTTTGCAAAAAATGTATCTAGGTATGATACCATATCTTATCTTAAAAAAATCCAAAGATAAGATAATATCTTGGGTGTAGCTTAGATTGTATCTCATCTTATCTAATATCTTTACCCAACACTGTTCCGTACGTATTTATTTTCATAAAATCGTTCGAAAACACATGAAACATTCAATTTTTTAATTTGTAGTGCATTGTCAACCCTATCAACAGATGCTATTAATTTCACTCATTCTACCACATCCAAAGATGTATGAATTGTCACAAAACGAGTATTCATCGATTGTCATTCAAACGTGCCCTACCGTTAGAGTCCAAGTAACACTGGGCATTGTGTGGGAAACTTTGGAAAAGACTTGTGCCTTGAATTCCAAGTAAGTACACGCCTTAAATATTGCATTTGTTTCACAGTCTTAATACGATTTGTATACGCGTCTGACTTTTTTATTGCAGTGACCTAAAAATATTATGCATGGACGCATTTGCCAATTACGTGATGCAAAAGATGATCGAGCTAATGTCACCTTGGTTGGCTATAGACTTATATCAGAAACTTCGGCCGTTTTTTGTCGAAATGAAGCACTGTATGCGGTCGGAAAATCATCGATATGCTGATCGAGCGCCAATAGTACTTTTATTGGTATTTTTTTCAATACGTGTTGCACGCACATATTATCCAGACTTTTTTTCAATCTTAATTAACTTGAAACAAACAAATTTGTTGACATTTTCAAAACTTATTATCATTATTTGTCCGCATGTCATTTTTTAACATAGTTTTTACATATCAATGTAATATTAAATCAATTATTGTAAGTTTTCACCAATTGCAAACCAAAACCATCATGACAACAAACAGAATTTTTTTTTTAAATGTGTATATGTATGTTTATGTGTAAAATTTAAAAATACGTCTAAAAGAGAACAACATTACAATAATAAACTGATGATTCGTCAAAGGAATTAATGAATAAAATAATTATGAATCACGAAATGTGCTGTATTCAATTCTGAAGTTTTTCATGTTTCGAAACAGATAAATTTTGTATTCACCATTTCCAGTTGTTTTTGATTTCTTTTTTGTAGTTCGTAACGTTTCAATCACAGACTCGCTACTGTACGCTATTCCGGGTTTAATTCCGAAATTTGCTACTTTTCTACGAGTCAGAGTATATAAATATTCAACTTTTACTTTTATAATTTTGACAGAGTTTTATTCAACTTCTTAACTCTATTTTACAATCGAGTTCCAACCTAGCTTCTACGGTATTTATTATCGCAATAATAACTTAGTGTTTTGGCCTCGGCTCGAAGACTGACCCGAATTGCTCACTTGACACACGTCTTATATACAATTTGTTCTACGGGAAGAATCAAAGAGTGGGGATAAGAGTACGTGACTCCCGAGACAATGGGTCATCAAGCGAACGGAAGCGTAAAGTAATAAAGGTTACGAAACAATGATGGTGACTCATCGTACGAACGGAAGTATGAAGTAATAAAAGTTGTGAAATACTGACGATGAGTCATCGTACGAACGGAAACGCAAAGCAATAAAGATTGCGCAACAATGTCGATGAGTCATGCTATTCTAGCTTATACCATATTTAGATTCAACAATACAATACAAATGATCTTATGAGATACGTGAAGTAAAGATAATAAAGTAATGTTAAATCGTCAAAGCAGTTAACAATATTCGGTAATGAAGTTTATCATTAGATATAGGTGAACCAAGGAGCGCATATGCAAACCCATTTGAGGGAAATGCTTAGCCAACATTTGTTAGTTATATTTTTTATCAGTAATTTATTCTTTAAGTTTATTTTATCTCTTTATTTTGTTTTTTACCAAAAGCTGTGTATTGTTTTATGTTTGTTTTTAAATATTTTATGTAACCTAACAAATGGGTTGGTGATTTGATTGATATTGAAACAGGACGTTCCAAATTGACAAATGACTTGCCAAAAACATGAATACGTAAAATACATTACGTCAAAAATGTCACAATCTCTCCCATCTCTCCAAGCCAACAGATGGCATCAATGTAAACCATTCGCAATGTGTCTCTTCTTAGAGCCATCCACTTGTTCGGATATGATGCAAATAGCCAGAAAAATAACGAAGATGCTCATTACGAGAAGAGTATAGTTTGTTCCATTGAAAGAAAAATAAATTGCGTAAGGATCTCCCAATTCGTCGGATTCGAAAATTTGGTACTTTGGGTTATCGCTTGGGTCGAAGTAGAAGAAGGAGGCATTAATCTTGTAATTGATGTGTTCAATGATTTTAGATGATTCTGATATCACGACGGAAAAAGCAGCATTGTTTTCAGTAATTATAAGATTTATAGGTGTGAATATCGTAAAATATATCTGTTTCCCAATTTGTGTGATTTTGTTTGTGTTCTTCAATGAAGAAAAACAATCTTCAAGAAATTCTGACACATTCGTGTTGATATACTTTTTGTCACATACAGTCTATGTATTTCGGATGGATATCCATCCGAGATATTTTAGAATATCTGGATATTCAACGCAACTGCACAGCGCCAGAGCTGTGTGCGTCGCAAATAGAATCTACGGTATGTCGCGACGTATATGTTGGAATACACTCGTGTTAATCACGCACAAGTCACGAAATGATGACAGTTATTTTATTCAAAATTCAAAACTTTAAATATTGACAGTTGTTTCTTCTTTTTGGCATTTCATAACTTCATTAAAAGGTTCATACATATTATATGGTCAGTCTTAAACAGGCATTCAATCGAATCAGTTCACTTTAAATAAACAGTAAACAAACACAAAGCATATGGTCTTCGCTTCTTTGTATTCTGTAATATTTTCTTTCAGAGTTTCAT
>NW_022200095.1:0-3554 GCF_009176525.2 Contarinia nasturtii | reverse complement strand
TTAGTAGTTCTTAGTAGCCACTAATAAGTAATAATTATTATTTTACTAGCTACTAACAACTACTAATTATTAGGTCTTAGTAGATTTTTATTAGATTGTTAGTAGATTTTTTATTAGATTGTTAGTAGATTTTTTATTAGATTGTTAGTAGATTTTTTATTATAATGTTAATAGAAATTTTATTAAATTTTTCTCAGTTGCAACTTTCTAAAAAAATGCACTACAATACAAATGGCCAGACGAATATTCATGAATAAATTTTAATACTCTCATTTTTCAGATAATTTCTGAAATTCTACAATAGTCATTGCATAGCCATTGATACTTAGCCTGAATATTGGCACTACTGCTTAATAACACAAGCAAAAAAAATAAAAATAGATTTTTTGATTCAGAAAAAAATAACATTTCATTTATTATTTTATCGTCACAGTTCCTCCTTTTCTCTTACACACAAATATAAATATTCATTTTTTATTTTCAAAATTCTGAAATCGTAAATCAATCGTAAATAAATCGAAAGTGAAAAAAAAAACATAGGTCATTCACGAAAGCATTGTGAGCTAAGCTAAATCAATTCACATGTGATGATTATAAATGGAAATTACGATTGTTCATTTTTTTAAGATATTCTTCACTTTTTCATCGTCATTCATATAAAGAATAAGAAGCTGCTCGAAATGTCTGTCTGTCAGTGTTTTACGCCGTGGCACCAAAATCATCCCTGAAAGAGACGAGGGAAATAATGTCAATTATTTGTTTGGAATAATAAAAAAATTCAAGCCATTTTGAAACCAAGGATCTTTTTAAAATTGATATTGCTCAAGCACAAACATTCAAAAGGAATTAACACAAACCCGAGAACGTGAGATTGGAAAAATGACCAAACTAAACATCTCCACGTTATTTAGATTCCGCAATCGCCTGTTTCCAAATAATGTTAAACATTCAAAATATCCCACCACCAAAATTCAAAGTGGAAAAATGAAATATAAATGATTACCCGCATATGAAAAAACTCTTTCACAGTCCGCCTCACTGCTGCTAAATGCGTTGAATTTCTGAAAAACTTTTTTGATTGTGGGAAATTTGGATAAATGCTCCTTGAATTCGGCTTCTTTTACCACAGGTTCTATGAGGTAGTTTGAAATTTCAATTGTAGCGGAATTCGTATTGCTGCCAAATTCAAGATAAATAAATTTTGCCGCGCTTGTATTCTGCTTAAAAAGTCCGCTTACATCGTCAACTTTCATTAAAGAGTAAAAAAAAAATGGTTATAATACGCTAAATTTGTCGTAAAATTTAGAATTTTTCACATAACTAGATAAAATGCGCAGGAAAAAGTTCAACGAATTTTATATTTACCATGACAATCAGGAACATCTTCTTCGGTTGTGTTTTCATTCGCTTGGAGTAGATTGAGCGTATGCCTTTTCCTTGCAATCATTTCTTCTGCAGCAGATAACAACATTCTTTTCAGTCTCAAAATGTTTTCTGTTAACAGATTTTGTGGAACATAGCTTAGTTTATATTTCGGATTTGTCATCATTGCCACAAATAATGGGACTGATTCTGGATTTTCGGGATTCATGACTTGACTGAACCGTTTCTCAAAACCAATTCGTAGCGCTGAAATAAGTGGTTTGCAATATTTCAGAGGCTTTTCGGAATACAATTCGCTTCGCAATCCAAATAACATGGGCAAATAACAGCCAAAATAATATCGTCCCTGAACGTATTTGATGGCTCGCATAACTGGTCGAAGAATATATTCGAATTCTGTTAGGAATTCCAACTGTGTTCTTGTGAATGCACCAATACCCAGTGCGACTAATAGGACTTCTAAACTTGACCGATCTTGACTCAAAATTTGAACAATCTGTTAATAGAATTCGAAAACATCTTCCTTTAGAAACGTGAAACATTTTATATTGATCTTTTAAAATAATAAAATCACCGAATCGTAAATTGAGGTCCATCGAACTTTGTGAGGACGGATTAGATTTCTACCCAAATACTTTCGAATTGTCTCTCCCCCGTGTTTCTGCAAGATGTGCTTCCATAGTTGATTAAGTTTTTGGAAAACAATGACATATGTACGTCGGTAGACTGGCGATCCAATCAACGAATAATGTGCGTCAACTTTACATAACAAATTTAAACCGTGCGCCCCACACTTGATACGAATTGGTAATTCTTCAATTGAGGTTTCGTCCACGCTCTTCAAATCCACCATACGAACTTGGAAATCTTCATCGTCATCGTCATTTCCCTTTTGTTCCATTGCTGCCAAGAAGTCGTTCAATTGAGCTTCAGAGACCTCACCATCTTCAGGTAATAGAGCTAGAGGGACAATTTCAGAGTTTTCGATTACTTCATTTTCAATTTGGTCACTATATGGCCAAATAGTATTCTCATCTTCGTCGCGCCAGCTTCCATATGAAACATAATCATCGCCACAGTGTTTGAAACAAGCAACTAAATCGGAACCATTGTCAGTGGTAACTGCACCAACTTTTCCGTTGATACCGAATTTCGTGAAGATTTCATTCAATCTTATTGCCACCGATAAGTAGTCACGAGCGCCTTGAAATCTTTGGAGTGCAATCGTAAATGAATTAATTTCCAGATCTTCGTTGATGAAATGGACATTCACGCCCATATAAGACTATCCTCCTTTCGACCAAAAGTCCAATGAACTGCCAAAATCATCGATTGAGCTAAATAGCTCAATCAAATTTTCAATGTGTTCAGCTGCTTTACACTGAAATTAATGTTCGTACATTATTTTTTTTTACAAAGTATAATTCAATTCTGCAATGGGTAACAAAATTAATCGCATAAGAGTGAAAAATAATAAATAAATTTACCTCCATAGATTTCACAGCAGCTTGTCGACACATTATTCCTCGCGCCTTCTCCGTGCTCTGTTGATTTTGATCTTCTACATTCGAACATTTACCACGACTTACTGAAAACGAGTAGAAGTATTAGAATTGTGATTGATCGTTTCGACCGAACACATGTTTGGATAATATCATCATTATCTATATATAAATATATTTAACACACCGTCAATCAACCTCTTCAAATGAGGACTTTCGACTTTGTTTAGAGGAAGTGCTTCTTTGATCAGAAAACGGACAACTTCATCTTGAATCTTGAGAAGAGAATGAAAGAAACGGAGATAATAATTTTATATATTCAAATATTTTTTTTCCTTATAAAATTAAAAGAAAAGTTAAAATCCCATAATGCTACCTGTTTTTCAGTTACATTGGATAATATCGGTCTGCAGGTACTTCCTTCGTTTGTCTTCAGCATTGTATTTTCCTCAATTAGTTTTTTGAATGTATCTGGATGAATCTAATGAAAGATAATTATTGGATTTTTAGCTAATTTAAAAAATAAAACACTACACCAAAAAACTACTTACGGATTTCATATGTGCATAAGATGTCCAGATTTTATTAAAACATGAAATCCTTATGGTTGTTTTTTATTAATCTATGCGATTATTTCTATAATTTTAGTCTCGTTTTGTAATTTTAACT
>NW_022200094.1:0-3927 GCF_009176525.2 Contarinia nasturtii | reverse complement strand
GGCAACGCAATATAAAAATTGTTTGTGTATTTGATTGTAAGCGTCACTGAAAATTTATATCAGATCATTTCCAGATTTGATGTGCAGTATTGCGTCACAGTGAGAACTTCCAAAGAAGTGTTTTTTACTTATATAGAGTGACGCAAAATATACATATTTCATATGTATGTGGGTATTGCGTCACTTGGGGGACTGCCGTCCCCCGTGATATGCGTTGAAATGTCTTCAAACTCTCGGAATGGCATTTTTGTATGATGAAAATAACCTGTGCAAAGTTTCAGCTCATCACGATATCATACAGGCATGGCTTCCATACAAAAATCCAAATATTTTGAAATTTTTGTATGAAAAGTGTGTCGAAACGTCATATTCGGTTTTCTCGTACCCAAAAATCCCTAATACTTATTTTTGAGTGTTTAAGTATACATTTAAAAAAAAAATAAAAAAAAAATAAAAATGGAATCCACACTACGACAATATGTGCAAAAGAATAGAGTCAATACAAAAACATTTTTACTTTATGCGCTAAGGAGAATGAACTGGGATGGCTATAGACTTCCAAAATATGAGCAAAGACTGCTGTTTCAACAAATGATTACGCTGGAGGAAAGACGCAAGATAGCGCAAGTGTCTTTCATCTTCAAAATTATTAATGGGGATATGAAGTCAACTCATATATCAAACAGTTTAAATTATTATAGTTCAGCGTATAATACCCGCGCAATACCGCTTTTTAATATTCCAGTTAGAGGAAGCGATTACACAAAATATGAACAAATTAATTATATGCTTATTACATTCAATGATTATTATACAAAGAAAATACCAAATTGTGATACTAATTTGATTGATTTAGAAGTAAATTTATCGATGGTAAAGCTGAGAATTGAGAAATATTTGAAAGAAAATAGATGAATTGTAAACATAAATGAAATCTTTTTATAAAAATTATTATTTATCTCTTTCCAAACTGCTTGATGCAAGAATTTAATCATATTGTATTTATTTAAATTATTTTGAATAAACCACCAAGGCGAAGGAACGCTGTTCGGTGCAGTTATTATTATTATTAATATTATTATTATTAAATATCACTTTTGGAAGAAAAATTGAATTTTTCCCATGGATGGCCATGGGCATCGCACCAGACATGACACTTCACTCTGTCAACCAAAGTCGGTCAAAATCTAACGGTTTCTATTCCTCTGCACCCCCAATCATCCTGTGAAGTCAGATTTTGAATTACTTTTCTTGTTTGAAAGTTATCGTGTTAACAAATTTTTGCGTACAGCGTACAAAAACGCTAGATTCGTGTTCCTTGGCTCCTAAAACACCCAGAAAACATGTTTTTTGAGGGTGTTAATTTTTCGACCGATTTCAATACTTTACCTTACACACTAGGTGTGTGCGGAAAAGTAAAATCACGTTTTCCGTGATTTTTTGGCGTTTGGGCACACCCAGTACAAATCCGTCGAACAAGTCGACGACAGCGATTTGACAGGTGGACCACGCGAGAAACTTATCAATCCATATCAATCCCTATTAACAAAACTACACTTGACAGTTATTGTATTGAATTTTGTACGGGATTTATTTATTATATAAATATAAAAAAAACAATGTGAAATGTGAATAAAAAAGATAAAAAATTAATGTCGTGACGAATTATGTGAAAAAATAAATATTATATTTCAATTACTCAGCGGAAAGTATGCTTGAATACGCGTATACCGCTGCACAGCGGTACCAATAATATATACAAACACATAAAGGTCGACCCGCTTTAAAAAACATTTCTATTTTTTACACCTAACGATGGCTGATTATTTTTGTTTTTATTTTATTAATAAAACTAAATTAAAATTAAAAAATGTAAGTTTTTCTACGAATGCGATTGCGTGGTTTTATTGCTCTGCTGTGCAGCAGCAGCAGGAACATATGGAGGTTAGATGTCCTCCTGAGTCAATTTCAATGGAAGGATGTGAAGACTTCAAGTCTCTTTGAGCCAACGGTGGCGCCCTGAATTTCAAAGGGGACGTCAATGTAATTTAACAACTCAAATAGAAACTAAACAGCGCGCCAATTTTAAAACTTGGTGTCATTTCCTCCCATTGGTCAATTTTATTGTATTATTTTTTTGTAGTTCGTTTATTTAATGCACGTTTGAAAAATTAACAAAAACCAAATGAGGAAAATTGATTTATCGCTTTATTTTATTTAAAATATTTTCATTTATAAGTTTCATCGTTGTTCCAAATTTTCTGATATTTGTATCAAATGTGGAACAAAAGAGTATCATATAGCGAACAGAAAATTTGGAACAACGATGAAACTTATAAATGAAAATATTTTAAATAAAATGAAACAATAAATCAATTTTCCTGTTTTTTGTTAATTTTTCAAACGTGCTGTATCGGATGGCAACACTTGCTGCCATTCGATATGTCAAGTCAGTCGCTTTCAAACATTCAATAAAGAGAGTCGGGTTTTTTACTTCCTACTTTTCCCGACTATAAATAACAAAAAATTAATTGTGTTTTATTTAGCGTCTATCCGAACACGTGCAATAAATAAAAGAACTACAAAAAATAATACAATAAAATTGACTCAGGAGGACACCTAACCTCAATATATTCCTGCTGCTGCTACACAGCAGAACAATAAAACCACGCAATCGCATTGGTAAAAAACTTACATTTTTTAATTTAATTTCAATTTTAATTTAGTTTTATTGATGAAATAAAAACAAAAATGATGAGCCGTCATTATTAGGTGTAAAAATAGAAAATTGGTTACCCGAAGCGAGTCGACCTTTGTGTGTCTGTATATATTGGTACCGCGTTGCAGCGGTGTAGACGTATGAAATCACACTAGCCGCTGAGTAATTGAATTATAATGTTTATTTTATTACATAAATCGTCACGATATTAATTTTTTTTTATCTTTTTTGTTCACAATCACATTCTTTTTTTATATTTCTAAATAAATAAGTCTCGTACAAAATGTAATACAATAATTAATATACAACTTGCTTGACAGCAGATTTCGATAGGGAAAACTAATGACATTTGTGATTTGACATCTCGGCCACGATTTGGCCTGTCTGATATTTTTTTTTTTCGTTTTTGTTTCCACACTTTGATTTTTAAATAAATTACATACTGAATCGCCATTACTTTTCACTTGAGATAAAAATCTAATTTGTAGTAAGTTTTTTTTCTTTCTGTGTCCGTTACCTATTCTTTTTGTCTTATCTTTGTAGCAAATCATAGAATAAAGCAACGAAACAATTTCAATTAAACATCGATATAATACAAACCACACCAAATGACATTTGAATCAACATGAAGTTGGTTTGCTTCTATTGAATAAAACTACAATCCCTATTAATAAACGAATTATAAAAAAAGTTAATTAAAAATAGTAAACATTAAAATCTGAAAACAAGTGAAAATAAATTAAATAAAATGAAAACAAAAATGATGATCCGTCATTAGGTGTAAAAAATAGAAATGTTATCTAAAGCGGGTCGACCTTTATGTGTTTGTATATATTGGTACCGCTGTGCAGCGGTATAGGCGTATTCAAGCATACTTTCCGCTGAGTAATTGAAATATAATATTTATTTTTTCACATAATTCGTCACGACATTAATTTTTTATCTTTTTTATTCACATTTCACATTGTTTTTTTTTATATTTATATAATAAATAAATCCCGTACGAAATGTAATACAATAACCAATATATACTCCGCTTGACAGCAGATTTCGATAGGGACAACTAATGACATTTGTGATTTGACATCTCAACCACGGTTTGGCCTGTGTGTTTGGGCAATTTGTGCTCGGTTATTGAGGAGCACAAATTCAAAGAATAGCACTAAATTTTGATGTATAAATTGTCGTGGTTCAAAATAAGGGGGGGG
>NW_022200093.1:0-4295 GCF_009176525.2 Contarinia nasturtii | reverse complement strand
AAACTATCGAATTTTCTTAAGTGCAGAACCAGCAGCCACTGCTGCCGCTCATATTATTCCACAAGGTATTTTAGAGTCGTCCATAAAAATAACTAATGAGCCACCGTCTGGAATGCAAGCCAATTTACACAAAGCACTTGATAATTTCACTCAAGAAACGCTGGAAATGTCGAGCAAAGAGGCTGAATTCAAAGCGATTTTGTTTTCGTTGTGCTATTTTCATGCAGTTGTTGCAGAACGAAGGAAATTCGGACCACAGGTGAGTTAAATATATTATTATTTATATATTTATTAGGGTGGATGATTTTTATTCGATTTTTCTCTAGTGAACTGGAATCGGACTGAATCCAAAAATTCACATTTTAATGTAAAAGTTGTTTTCGCTCTCGTTGAATTACAACAAACACTGTACTGATTTGACAGTTGTCGAAACCAAAGCTCGAAATAGCTTAGGGTCCCATTAGGCAACACCAAAAATATTTTTTGAATATTCAAACATTTCGATGCTATTTCGCCACATTATAGAAAGAAACGCACTGTAGGTTCGACATTCACATAAATTTGAAATGCACGTGGCCTAACTACACTTTAGTGACTGTTTCCAAAATCAATTTATTTCTTATTTATGATGTACCTCGAGTCGAGTATGTTGTGTATCTATGATAAAAAAATTTCGGAACCAACGTAGTACCCAAAAAATTTGGGTCGGAAGGGGGGATAAAAAATTATAGTTATTCCCCGGAGGGCATAACTCCTATACTTCCATAGTATATGGTAATATTTTTTGGGTCATTATTATAGTACTCTTCATTTCCTTTCTAATGATATACAAATTGTATACATTTGTATACCGTGTATACAAAAAGTCACCCTCTGCAAAAAGTCAAATTTTAGGATCAAAAATTAATTTCACGCCTATTTTCTGGCTCTTAAAGAGCGTCAAAAAATCTACTAAATTCGATCTGTCAAAGTGAAAACAATTCTGCACACACAAGTTTTTTATTAGGATTAAAATGTCGAATTACGTTCCAACAAAACAGCATTTGCGGGAAGCAATGCTTTTGTACTTCAATCAAAAGAAAAGTGCTGCTGAATGTCATCGTTTGTTGTCGGAAACGTATCCCAAATATTCAATTTCAATAAGTGTATGTGAAAAATGGTTTAGAAGATTCAGAAGTGGTGATTTTGACACGGAAGACAAAGAGCGTCCAGGCCAGCCGAAAAAATTTGAAGATGAAGAATTGGAATTGTTACTCGATGAAGATCCATGCCAAACGCAAGAAGAACTCGCTAAATCATTGGAAGTAACTCAAGCAACCATTTCACAACGTTTAAAAGCATTAGGGTTCATCCAAAAATTCGGAAACTGGTTGCCGCACGAATTGAAACCGAGAGATGTTGAAAGGCGTTTTACCATCTGTGAATTGCTGCTCGCAAGACAAAAAAGCAAGTCATTTTTGGATCGAATTGTTACGGGCGATGAAAAGTGGATCCAAACGATAACCCAAAGTGAAAAAAATTATACGTTCGACGCGGCGAACCAGGACCATCGCAAGCAAAGGAAGATATTTATGGTTTCAAGGTAATGCTCTGTGTTTGGTGGGATCAAAAGGGTATCGTATTCACCAGACATTGCTCCTTCTGATTACTACTTGTTTCGAACGATGCAAAACGAATTGGCAGGCAAACGCTTCACTTCTTCGGAGGAAATCGCAAATTGGGTCGGTTCGTGGTTTCGTTCAAAACAACAACCATTCTTTTGGCACGGAATTAATGAATTGCCTGGAAAATGGGAAAAAGTAGTGGCTAGCGATAGACAATACTTTGAATAAAAAAATGTGTACCATTCTCTTGAAATAAATGCCCAATTACAGTGAAAATTCCTTACGTTTTAATTTATACTTCCAATAAAAATCCGACTTGTACGCAGAGTCTATAAAAGTGGAACACAGCGTTTTTTACATAGAATTGTTGTTGTATTATAACAAATAAATTATGTAAAAAAAACTCCATGTTCCACTTTTATAGACTCTGCATACAAGTCAGATTTTTATTTTGACCCATTCATATCCCATTGGCGCTACTTTGTTCATCATGATTGTGATTGTTCTACCTTTCATTCGCTGATGATACAAAAATTTCTAAATGTATCACCTCAACAGATTACTGCATTAATCTACAAAATGACTTGGATCGTGTAGCGGATTATTATAGACGCAATTTATTAAAATTAAATGTAAACAAAACAAAGATCATATCATATCATCGGGGATCACTGCAATATGAATACAAATACAACATAGGCGGCGTTCAAATAGAAAGGGTCTTTATAATAAGGGACTTGGGAGTGTTGCTTGATGTGCAAATGAATTTCAAATCACACATTGAGCATGTCACGGCTAAAGCCAAATAAAGACTGGCTTGGTTTACAAAAAAAAAATCGACATTTTTAACTACTACTACCAATAAATAAATATAAAATATGATATAGTTTAATTTTTATCAAGCATTTTTGAGAGTGTAACTGAAAAATTATTTTTCTCCCCTTACATGTAAATAATATAATATTCATAAATTAATTTTGCAACTACTAATCCATAACAAACATTTTGTATTTATCTGTTTTGCTTTAAATAATTTTCTATTCTTTGTTTAACTGTTGATAAATTTACTTCTAAATCAATTAAACTTTTATCACTGTTTTGCAATTTTTTGGTATAAAATTCGTTGAATGTTGTAAGCATATAATTTATTGGCTCATATTTTGTGTAATCAGTTCTCCCAATTGGTAAATCAAATAGTGGTGTTGCTCTGGTATCATGTGCTGGATCGTAATATTTCATACTGTTTGAAACATAAGTTGACTTTAAATCTCCGTGAATAATTTTGAAAATAAAAGACACTTGCGCCATCTTGCGTCTCTCCTCAAGAGTAATCATTTGCAGAAATAGTAGTCTGTGTTCGTATTTTGGCAGTCTAAAATCATTCCAGGACATTCTCTTCAGAGCATATATCAAAAATTGTTTTTGTATTGACTCCATTTTTTTACACATATTGTCGTAGTGTGGATTCCATATTTCAGATCGATACTCAATAATCGGTAATATAAATGTAAAGTAAAGGCGTTTTAACGTCCATGGGTCGACAAAATCCCTGCTGTTGAATTTTAACCAAGCAAATCTTGATTTTGCCTTTGCAACAACATGCTCGATGTGTGATTTGAAATTCATCTTCACATCAAGCAATACTCCCAAGTCCTTCATTATTTCAACTCTTTCAATTTGCACGCCATCTATGTTGTAATTATATTCATACTTCAGTGATCCACGATGATATGATATTATTTTTGTTTTGTTAACGTTCAACTTTAATAAATTGCGTTCGTAGTAATTTGCCACACGATCCAAATCCTTTTGAAGATGAATGCATTCATCTTCTGATTCTATACATTTTGAAATTTTGGTATCATCAGCGAATGAATGGATGCAAGAATAGGTCACGACGAAAGGTAGATCAATTACAAACATGATGAACAAAGTTGCGCCAATGGGATAACCTTGACCAGTACCAGAAGTTACTTCGATTGGGTCAACTTTGGTATCTGATATCTTGACTATTTGTCTGCGACCAGACTAATACGATTCGATCCATTTTAACTGCTGTGTATTCAATCCCATTATGTTTAGTTTCTGAATTAGTAATTTTATATTCACAGAATCAAAAACCTTTGCGATGTCCAAATATATGGTGTCTGTTTGATGTCCCTTTCCCATGTTGATTATCGTATTCGATGTAAATTCTGCCAAGTTCGTAATCGTTGACCTATTTTTGATGAACCCATGCTGACTTTCTTGTACTATGTTCTTTAGATATTGATTGAGATGGTTCGTGACGATCGAATCTAAAATTTTTGACACTATACACTGAAGAGCGACACCACGGTAATTTTGAACGCTGTTTCTGTCACCGTTTTTGTAAACCGGTCTGACAAAAGACGTTCTCCAAATCTGTGGTACAGTGTATGTTTCAAGAGATTCTCTTAACAATGTTGTGATTGGTCCCTGCAATGAAACCAAACAATGCTTGATAAATTTATTTGGTATTTCATCAGGACCACTGACTAGATCATCCGGAAGCATGTCAATTTGTTGTCCAACAAGCTCCTCAGTTATTTCAATCGGTGATATTTCAGCACAAATGCCGCGAATATTTTCAATCTCCGAGTTGTCATATCGTTGATCTCCCATAAAAGAGTTGTAGGCTGAGGCAAAGTGCTTTGCAAAGAAACCAGCGAT
>NW_022200092.1:0-3061 GCF_009176525.2 Contarinia nasturtii | reverse complement strand
AGATATAGGCTGTTTTCAGTGCACCAATCATTCAACTGATCAATGGAATTTTGGAAAGTAATGGCATCACTGGGCGATTGTATTTTTCGAATCAATTTCAAGTCATCTGCAAAAAGTTTTCTAAAGTGGCTATTGAACTTATCAATTGTTTACAATAAAACTCTTTCGCATGGTGTGATAATGTGTTAGTAAATGTTTAATTTATCAAAAAACCCATAAATCTAAATCACAATCATTTTATTTCTTGATAAACACGATTATACACGACTTCAATTCTGACATAATTAAATTTTACTTTAGCCACTACATTTTAGCATGGAAATTGGCACCATATTCTCGTAGATATTCGGCTACTTCTGTGCGGCCTAGAAACCATGAAAGTAATAATATGGTTTACATCACTGAAAAAAACTTTCTTAAAAATGTCAACAATTACCATTTTGAACAGCGTAATACAGCGAAGTGTGTTGGTCTTTGTCTACGGCGTTAACATTTGCTCCATGTTCGACTAAACATTTGATTTGTTCCAGGTATCCTTTCATAGCCGCTTTCATAGTGCAAGTTTGTTTATTTTCATCTGTGGCATTAACGTTCGCTCCATGATCGATAAGATATTTTATAACCTCTGTTTGAACGGGAAAGTCTTGAAGTCGATAAAATTAAAAGATTAGAATAAAAATTGAAATTTTTCTTTCTGAAAAAGAAGAATTAAAAAGAAATTGTAGAATTACCCCATCTAACAGCTTGATGAATGGGACTTTCTTTCATTTTATTTTCTTCATTTACATTTGCTCCATTTTCAACAAGAAGTTCGATTTGTTTTAGGTGGCCTAAAAGACGTTGGATGTGATAAGAGATTACAAGTGTCTTGTTTTACCAACAAACCTTTTGCTGTTGCTGTAAAAATCGGTGATTCGCCCATATGATCTTTGGCATTCACATTTGCACCGCTTTCTATCAAAAACTCCACTGATTGGGTTTGAACTAGAAAGTGTGAAAATCGATGTGATTTAAATTCATTTACTTTCATTTAAAAATGTATACCCCCGCTGACAGCTACATGTAGTGGTGTACGTTTATCGCTATTTTCAGCATTGACATTAGCTCCGTGCGCGACTAGATATTTGATTGCTTCTATGTTACCTAAAAATCATGAAAATTGATGTAATTAAATAACATTAAGAATTTTTCATTCACATTTTGATGAAATTTCACACCCCAAACTTGAGTATAGTGAAGAGAAGTGTCTTGGTCTTTATCTCCGGCATTAACGTTTGCTCCATTTTCAATTAGAAGTTGCATTATTGCCATTTCACCTAAATTCAATGGATATTGTTAAAAATTCGCAGAAAATCATTCATCTAAATCCGAAAAAGTGTGCAGTTACCCCATGGAATGCTGCTAACACAATGAAGAGGGCTTCTCTTATTTTTATCTTCTGCATTTACATTTGCCCCATTTTCAATTAGAGTTTTGCATACTTCAGTTTTACCTGAAATTCATAAAACGAATTAACTTCATTCCTGTTAGTTTCGGCAATGTTCGCTAGAATTACCAGCATTAATAGCAAAGTATAATGGCGTTTGTTTTTTTTCATCTTCGGCATTCGCATTTGCTCCGTATTTGATTAGACATTTGATTGCATCGATGCGACCTACAAAGTATGAAATATAAAATTTAACTGCATTGGAAATAGTTCCTTTTAATTTAGAACATTGCATAGTTACCATACTCCGTGGCTTTATGAAGTGGTGACTGCTTTTTTTCAGCTTCAGCATTTGCATTTGCACCGTTTTCGATTAGAACCTTGATTGCTCCTGTTTTGCCTGGAAAGTATGACATTTTACAAGCTTAACCTTTTATGAACATTGAACAAGTGTACCTTTCGCAGCGGCATAGAAAATCGGTGTAAATTTGTTCTGTGCTTCGGCATGTACGTCGGCACCATGTTCGATTAAAAGCTTGATAATTTCTACCTGACCTAAAAAT
Source organism: Contarinia nasturtii (assembly GCF_009176525.2). Classification (NCBI taxonomy): domain Eukaryota; kingdom Metazoa; phylum Arthropoda; class Insecta; order Diptera; family Cecidomyiidae; genus Contarinia; species Contarinia nasturtii. The sequence goes on along the minus strand of NW_022200092.1, from coordinate 1,072 downwards.
TATGAAATCGGGTAAGTCCAAGCACTTAGAAGCATATTTGTTTCTGATTTGAATTTTGGAAAATTGAAGAAGTACCCCAGCTAGCAGCATAATGTAAGTACCCCAGCTCCTCGGCAAATTTTGCATTTACATTCGCTCCATTTTCGATTAGAGTTTTACATTCTTCAATATCACCTAAAAGACACATATAATGTTGGTTAGAAATGGATCATAATGTAATTTATCAAGTAGTAGTGTGGAAATACTTGTCGATGCTCTTTTTTCCATATATTGCCAATGATAGTTAAAAATTACCATTTTGAACGGCTTTGAACAGCTCTTGTTCTAAATCAGATGGTCTGGCATTCACATCGACACACAAAAATATCAAAACAAGCAAATATTTCAATTTCATCGTCAATAACTAATGATCACTGGACGAAAACACAATCAAATCACACAAATCACTTTATAAGGAGGTTTTTTTTTTATTTTACAATAATTTCAGTGGAATTTAATTGAGTTTCTACAATTTTCACTAATTACAAAAATTCGCCTTTTCTCAAATGGAATGTAAAATACTAATGATTTTCTGCTTTATTTAAGCGGATATATATATTTTATTCAAGAGCTTCTTAAAAAAATGAAATAATCACGATGAAATCGAGATTACACACTATCATTATTCTGTAGTCGTGTCGATTTTGGTAACTTCGAAAAATGTATTTGCCCATGATTAGTTAAAAACTCACCGTTTTATCGCTTTTAAATCATAATATGAATCGAACAACCTGAAGTGGCACTTAGACTTATCGATGGTTTACAACGAAAATGTTTCGTTCAAAAAATGAAGTTTTCGAAATCTAGTTATCAGCACAAAATAAAACTTACATATTTCGCATAATAAAAAGCCAATGTTCTCTATTCCTATGATAACTAAATATTGTCTCGCTTTAATATGCACCCGTTTTGAGTTCCGTTTCGATATGCGAGTAAACAATAAGTTGTTTTTATTCTAGAGCGTTCATTTAATCGATGAAACATTTTTTTTGAAATTATTGTAATTTATGAACAAATTAATTTTTTTATAAAA
>NW_022200091.1:0-3764 GCF_009176525.2 Contarinia nasturtii | reverse complement strand
TAACATTCTACACAAACTTTTTGTTCTAATTTTCATGAGCACATAGAGATGGCGCCATCATGCAGTTTTTTACATTATTTGCCATTGTAAGTGATGGTAGTCACCACCTTTAATCCGAATGCAATACATGGTCGACAATATCCGGTCAATGTAATGATTGCAGCAAATATATATTTCTAATATTAGACGGGATTTCTTGCGTCTGGACTCGATGGTATCCGTTTTGATTCGATTGCATATAGCGCGTATGCTTTCACGTATGCTTTTCATGAATGGGTCAAAATAAATACGCCCTGAGCGTATCATATCTTAGTGACATTGAGTCTTCAAAGATATTGTCATCGAGCTCTTCTCCTTTTACTGTAAATATCCCGAAGGTGTTGAAAAATTTACGTACCATATATATGATGTATGCACAGAGAGAAAAATGTGGTATTCAATGCAGATCAAGTTTGGGTAAATTTAAAAAAACTACCACGAAGTAAAAAACAGGGTTCTTCCTCTTTTATTTGGATACGAACAATAGTTTCGATTGAATGAACTTGTCGATGTGAAACAAACATTTGAATCGTTGCGGAAAAAAAGTAGCTCTTATTTTTCTCCAAATAATCCAATACTAACATGAAGTTTTTTTCACACGGTTATTTTGTTTAAGTTTTTTTCATGACGGTTTATTTGTTGTAATACAACAATAATAAACTATTCATAAAAAACTATATGTTGCTATATTATTATTTGGAGACAAATAAGCGCTACTGTTTCGCCGCAACGATTCAATTGAAATTGAGGTTATATTATTTTTCAACTAATTAGGGTTATTTTTAAAATGGGGTCAATTTTGGGATAGGGGGAGCAAAGTCAAATGAAAGGGGGGCAATAAAAAAAATTGAATTAAAAACATCACCAAGACGTACAAGATCACAATCAAAAAATATTTTACCGAAAACGCAATTGAAGAATTCAGAAATTGTTCCTATTTTAAATTCATTTTTTCCTCAACGAAGCACACGCTCTCATCCTAACATTACTTCAGTAAGCAAATGCCGTGTAGCAATAAAATCGAATGAGAAACTAAATGTAAAAAAACGTGTCGGTGTGGACTCAGAGCCGTCTGCAGTGCGAAACACGCGTTCGCATGCAAAAAAATCAGTAGTGATATTGCCGCCAAAAAACACGTGTACCGTTGATACTACATTGGAACAAAATAAAAAAAAACAGTATTGCAATACGTGAACAATTTGTTAAATTAAACAGTTTTAAAAAAGATTCTATCGTTTTGGCAAAGCAAAAATATTCGTCACCCTGGCCAGCGAGAGTGATTGAAGTAGAAAAGAAAAGAGTTTTTGTGTATTTTTTCGGTGACAAACGCAATGATTACTTCAATTCAAGTGAAATTTACGATTTTGTCAAATCAGCTAAGGCCATTAAATCGTTTATCTCATCAAAAAGTCCATCGCGTGGTTACTTAACTGGAATTCAAGAAATTGAATTTTTATTGGGTGTCAAAAAAGGGCATTCTTTATTGAACCAAATATAAACAACAGACAATTTAGGTAAATTAGTTTTTTAATATTGCTAATTATATTGTATTTAAACTTGTTTTAACCGTTAATCAATATGAGAGCAATATTTAAAGCGACTCGTAATGGATTTAATCATAAATGTTGTCTATCGTTGTGTGGTTTAAATACATTTTTTTGTTGGACACAGCGCTCTCTCTATAAAACATGTATTTTATTCATTTTTTCAGTATCGTAGCAATGGTAAAAAAGAGACAGAGAGGAGACAACAGCAGTGATGAGATTGAATTGATTGACGAAAATTCGTTAGAAAATGATGTGAGTAATAAAGTATCATTGTTTAGACTTTAAATAAAGTCGGCATTCTATCGACACTTTCATGTCGGCATTCTATCGTCTCATTTTAATGTTATATTTTGTTATTCAAAGGCGCGATAACAATAGATAAACGACAAAGAAAACAAACACAACGGTTTGGTGACACTGTAGTTAATAAAGACCATTATTTTAATCACAATGAAGATGCGTCTACAACTGCAAACAGTCCAATAATCGATCCACCAAATAACTTTATTAATTCAGTTCCATTACCTTCCGCGTCATCATCAAATGCTTCAAACAATAATATGCTCGCGAAAAATTCATTCAATGCAATTATTGAGTCACAGCCACCCAAATCGGATGAATGTTTTCCGGAGCAAAGTGAACATTTGCCAAATAGCAAACCTCAACAAGTTTCATTTGAACCAAACAATGAGTTCGAAAAAAATGCTTTATTTCGTCTACAAAGACAATCATATCGTATTGAAGCCAAAGTGGATCAATTACAGTCAACTTTATCTCAATTACATCGCGCAATTATTTCATCAGTTATTGGTGCTAACGCTTTTCCTGGGCCCGAAGAATTTTCCGAACTGCCGTTGAACACTGAAGAGTCGATGATTAAATTTGAGAATGACTTATGCGAAACATCGTATCAGAAGAAAGTTGTAAGTATCACGTTTTAAAATTTATTTGACAACAATATTGGTTTATTCTTTTTATATTAATTTACACTCTTGGCTTTTTCAGGAAACGTATTTGACGAGCATAAATGGTGTTGGAGGATCAAAGGATGGTTCGAAAATAATTCGATCGGTTGTGTTTGCTATCATTTCGACGGATTTGCTCGGTACTTATACATGGACTGGAAGGTCACCAAACTCAATTAAAAAAGAATTTCGATCAAAACAGAAGATTATTGATTTGGTCTACAGTATTATTCGTGCATACGATCAAAGCTATTCCAAAGCAAAATGCCTCAGTGATTTAAAATATAAAATTTTCAAGTATGCATATGCAAAGTGAGTCAAGTTGAATGCGAATAAATCAATGAATCTGTTGAATTATTTACACTTTTCTTTTTATTTATAGAAAGGACAACACCAGTGCACCTATTATACATACACAGCCAATGCATTCGCCATCTGTAACTTTGCCACCAACGCCGTCTGTACCTTTGGCACCACCGCCAATGCAATGCCAGACAATGTATGCTCCTCTAATGAATGGAAATCCAATGAATACACAACAATTTAACGGCTCGACAATTAATAGACAGCCGATGCAGGTACATCAATTGGCAGGCATCCCATACGGACAACCACCACCACAATATCAAAACATAACACAGTATTATCCACCAGCAAATTAATTTTAAGCCTTAAACTGAAACACTTTTTTGTATCGTCGAACAAACTTGACTAGTTTTTTGTAATATATTTCATATTTTGATATTTTTAGTATCACCAACATTTTTGTGATCAAGAAATTATATAGAGAGATAAGAAACAAAATTCTATTCTAAAATCAAATGAAAGGTGAATTTGTGCACTGAATATGCACGTATTTAATTCGTTTGTCTGAATTGAAACGTGCAAAGATAAATGGATAATATTTGTGTAGAAAATGTATTATTTTTATTCGCGAGATGTGTAAAAAATGGAAATAAAATGTGCACAAAATGTATGCACAATTTGTCAGATGATTTTTGTAAAATTTTAATCCAAAATTATCTATTCTTGGACATTTGATGTATATTTTGTGAAATTTACATATAAAATATCTCAACTGGTATGCTTAATTGAATTACTTTTTTATCACTTCTATTGTGTACATAGTGCGTTGCATAGAGTTTATTGGTTGCATTGGGATTAAAGGTGGTGACCTATTCACATTTGCTTGGAATTCGGTTACCAGAATTTG
>NW_022200090.1:0-1385 GCF_009176525.2 Contarinia nasturtii | reverse complement strand
CAAATATTGCAGAAACAGCACTTACAATAGATGATGTCGTCTACGTTATTGATGCCGGAAAAGCAAAATCGCTGTTTTATGACGCGGAAACCAAATCGACCATTCTCGAATTAAAGTCTATTTCACAGGCATGTGCAAAACAGCGCAGTGGCAGAGCTGGTCGCGTTCAAAACGGCTTCTGTTATCGTTTGTATTCATTGGAACAATACAAAATGATGCACAAATATAAGCCAGCAGAAATTGTACGAGTGCCTATAGCAAAACTTTGTCTTAATGCGAAAACTATTTTTCAAATTTTATTTTAAAAAAACATATTAATCAAATAAATGTAATTTCAGTCCAATTTATTTAGAAAGATGAAAAATGGCTTTTATTTTCGGCAAAGGTATAAACGTATAAATTATTTTGTATTCAATGTATTCAATTGAATTCACTTTGAAATAATTGTAATTTTTTTTTTGTGTACATTATAACTAAGGCAATTTGTGTAATTTTCTTATTATATCGCATTCATTGCGCAGAAAATGAAACGAAACTATTACTATTGACTAATAATAAATGAATGATCGGTATTAAAATTATGGTAAATATAAAAAATAAGTTGGAACGATAATATGAATTTTTTTTGTATCAATAACGAACAAATTGGCATAAAAGTTCTTCCAATTTTGGTAACAAACTTTCAGCTTCCGATGGTAAAACTGAAATATTTTTCAGAACAAAGTTGCCGTTCTTTCGTTTTTGTTTTTGTTCAAATACCACAAGTCCAGGTTGATTTAGGCTAGCTTGTGACACAACAGATGACGGATGTGGATGGGTATTTCCAATGCTGTTCCCATTATTCACAATATGGTTAGGATAAAACCCAGCCATGATGCATGCGTTCACCACATTCCAATTGCTGGAATTTTCGTTCAATTCACGCATTGATTGCGAAATCATACCAGATTTGCATATGTAGTCGAAGATTAAACGTCGAATGCCTTCGGCTTTTAACATGTTACCTTGTGAAATGTAATTCTCGACACAAAATTTTCGTTGATTTTCCCGTAATTTTTTCGACCAATTTTGAATTATATTGAAATACAGTTGATGGTCGCTATATTTATTTTCTGCGAATCGATTTTTTGTTTCATTGATTTTTTCAGTCACTTCCTGTGTATTTTCAAATGAAAGTACGAATAAATCTTTCACCGACAGTGCACTGGAAATCATAACAATGGGATCCAAACATCGCAAAATAATTGCGTAGAAGAGTGTCTTACTCAATTGACAATCGATTGGCATGTTTACCAAATGTTTACCGTGTTTACCCAAATTTGTAATATTTTCGCTTGCAACGTAGACGACATCATCTATTGTAAGTGCTGTTTCTGCAATATTTG
>NW_022200089.1:2970-6123 GCF_009176525.2 Contarinia nasturtii | reverse complement strand
AAAAAAAAACGAGAGATAGGACTTGGTTTCCGCCACTTATTTCGTCTCTCTAATAATTTTTTCAGTCTGTATATTTAATATACGAACAAAAACATGAATGACAACAGACTCAACACAAACATTTACGACCAAACAAGACACACAATAGAACCGAAGAGGCACGCATCGAACGGACTTTTTTTCGGCGGCGATGCATGAATCATATATGAATAGGTAAGGATAATCATGACCTCCAAACATTCTTTAAAAAAATACCAATACAAGACGGTGAATTAAAATAAATGAGATGAGACTAACTCACGTTTAAAATAAATCTGATACTTGAAAAATATTGAAAATAAAAGTGGTATGTACCACATTTATTTTCAATGTCGTTCAAGTATCAAATTTATTTTCAATTCTGGCTAGTATCTCATTTATTTTAACTCATTTGTGCATTATACCGAGTCTCCGAGAGTTTCATATAAGCCTTTCCATGTAGATGGTAAAAATTCACCAAATATGAAAAATTATTAATTTTTTTCTTCAATTTACAAATACTATTCAATTTTCTGTACCATCTGGTGAAATGAGTTAACATAAATGAGATACTAGCCAGAATTGAAAATAAATTTGATACTTGAATGACATTGAAAATAAATGTGATACATACCTCTTCTATTTTCAATATTTTTCAATTATCAGATTAATTTTAAACGCGAGTTAGTATCTCATTTATTTTAATTCACCGTCTTGTATTGGTATTTTTTAAAGAATGTTTGGAGGTCATGATTATCCTTACCCATTCATATATGCTGTATAATTTCATGACCGCGCGTGTTACAAATACATATACTATTTGTACACACTTTCGTGTTCTCACTCTAAGAAACATACGCATACACAGATACATACACTCATATATATATGATATATATATATATCATATATATAATTGAAACGAATTACGGCTTACCACAAATATTGGGAACGCGAAAATCCGTCCACCGTACGGAGACTCTTTATTGAGCGTCGACATTCATGTGTGTTGAGTTGTTTTTGTTTCGCAAATTTTCGGCCGTCGTAGTCTTGTGTCAAAAGAAACGGTATTTATTACCATTATTATTTGTATGTGAGAAATGAGAGGTGCCGCGCGACGATACCGCTAACAATGACAACACTATTTTGCGGACTACAACAATCATATTATTCACGACCAATTATTTTCAGCGCTGTTATTCAACGTTGCTAGGGAGTTACAGCGAGAGAGGAAAAAGAGTACAGCCGTGCGTTTGAATGGCGGCGAGAAAGAACAATCAACAATAAAATGAGTGTGAATGCGACTTGTGATTCTCGATGCGACTTGTGAATGCGACTTGTGATGATTTGATCTACAGGGTAATTAATTTTCATCTGATTTAAACTGCATGAACTATATTGATCTAAAATAAATTTTGACAATCTAGAAAATTTTGAAAAAAATCTGCTTTTAACTTTTTGAAATTTTTATTTTGAAAAATAAAAATGGTAAAACCGTCAAATGTAAAAAAATCTTCTTTGAGGTCACCCGTTATTATATTTACTTATATGTCTATTGAACGTATGACGACGACGAGAACGACGAGAACGGCAACAACGTTTGGCGCAAAAATATTCACTTCGCAGAGCAAATCATATCTCAAGGATACAGCCAGATAGGTATGTATGAACTTTTCTTAATGTTGTTGTTCTTCTTATTCAAATTTCTTTTTTTTTTGTATGCATGGTCGACTATGATGAAGAAGTAGTTGTGTATTTTATTCAACAATCCACTCGAATTGGTAGCCAAAACACATGAGCTTGTTTGAAATACAATATAAATGTATATGTACGCAATCGTCCGAATTGAATGTCGTTATAGAAAAACGAAAGGAAATACGACAACAATGACAAACAACAACAACACTATAAAAACCGGGTTAGTTTAGCAACAAAAAACGTTCTGATGCAAAATGTAGAAGGATGCATTTTTGAAGGTGATTTGTAGCAATCGTTGATTTTTTTCTTCTATTCATGAAATAATGATGACGATTTTGTCGATATTCAACTTATTGGCTTTGATACAGAAATATTGATGATAAACAATTGTTTGCACATTTTGTTGGTTGCGTTGAAATACTCAAAATCTTTTACTTGAAGTTAAATTCGAAAACTGCAACCGTTCCAGGATAGGTAGTCAATTTCCGGTCGATGTCAATTTTCGAAAAATCGTATATACTACTAAAATGTACTAATTATGTACAATTATGTACAACAATTTTTATGATTATGTACCAACAAAAATTTTTCAGAATTTGGATTTTTAAAAATTGAAAATATCAAAACCCGGAAAATGTTTACCCGAATTTGTACAACACCAAAGTTATACGTCGTTAAAATGTACAAAATATGTACAATTCAAATCACCCATCAGATTTGAAAAATTTTCATCAAGTCACTATCTGGAGCCAAAAGTTCAAAAATCGAAAAAGTTCGATTTACGGATTTTTTTTTTTAAATTTCGTACACCTCCAGTGTATACGTCGTTAAAATGTACAAAATATGTACAATTCAAATCAACCATCAGATTTGAGAAATTATCATCGTGTACCCAAATTTCACCCAGTCCAATTTTTATAGCAGTTTTTGAATTCGCCGCGAATGGGCAACTTTTTAATCATCCATATTATCATAACAACGTATATTGTATAAAAATGTACAAAATATGTACAATTCAAATCTGTATTTAGATTTGCAAAATTTCAATCGAGTACTCAAATTTTACCCAGTCCAATTTTTATAGCAGTTTTTGAATTCGCCGATAATGGCCAACTTTTTAACCATCCATATTATTATAACGAAGTATATTGTAGAAAAATGTACAAAATATGTACAATTCAAATCTGTATTTAGATTTGCAAAATTCCAATGAAGTACTCAAATTTCACCTAGTCTAATTTTTATAGCAGTTTTTGAATTCGCCGCGAATGGCCAACTTTGTAATTATTCATATTATTATAACAAAGTATATTGTAGAAAAATGTACAAAATATGTACAATTCAAATCTGATTTTGTACAATCGATATTGATTATGTACAAGTCAAATCTGATTTTGTACAATCGATATTGATTATGTACAAGTCAAATCGGATTTT
>NW_022200089.1:0-2960 GCF_009176525.2 Contarinia nasturtii | reverse complement strand
ATGTACAAGTCAAATCGGATTTTGTACAATCGATATTGATTATGTACTATGGTTTCATTAAATTCCCGACCGATTGACGTTTAAATAAAATGTTGAAAAATGAAAGAAGTTTTGCCAACCACATAATGTTCATAACATATATGCGTTGTAGAGAGAGCGTGACGCATATATAAATGCAAATATAGTTGCCATGCTCTCGTTCATTAAGTCACTGTAACATACAGGCACGCGAAACTCTCACATCATTATTTATTGTCTACATGCGCACGCAGTTAGAACAACGGCAAAGTCGCTGTTTGTGTGTATAGTATGATGTCGAATGAGACCTTTTTTCCGCGCGTTATCCAGAATGTGAACCAATACATACACACGCAAGTGACATTGTTTATTTTTTCATTGGTTTGTCATTTTGACAATGTTGAAATAAAATTTACTTAATTTTTTTGAATTGTTGGAATGTTCAGAATAAATTAAATAAAAATTGTAATACAGACGGTCTGTTTTTCTCGTTTTTCCGGTTTGAAAAACTACCAATCGACTTTTCTCGCTTTTCCGATGCAAATATCGAAAAAATAAAAAAATTTGGCTGGGCATGTTACCCCAATATGTGCTCAACACCCAGAACACTTTGGACCAGGTTTGGTCCACCTGCTCCTCAAGATTCACTTCCAGCTCATGTCATCAAAAAAAACTCCCGATCGATCTTTTACGCATTTCGGTTGGAAATATCGAAGAAATAAAAAAAATTGGCTGGGCATGCTCAACACCCAGAACACTTTGGACCAGGTTGGGTCTACCTGCTCCTCAAGATTCACTTCCAGCTCATGTCATCAAAAAACTCCCGATCGATCTTTTACGCAATCTTAATTCTTAAATCTTAAGAATGTCATTCCTTTCTGAGGGTATTCGTGGTTCAAAAACCTTAACTGAACTCACCGGAAAAGCGTAAAAGATCGATCGGGAGTTTTTTTGATGACATGAGCTGGAAGTGAATCTTGAGGAGCAGGTGGACCCAACCTGGTCCAAAGTGTTCTGGGTGTTGAGCACATATGGGGATAACATGCCTAGTCAATTTTTTTTATTTTTTCGATATTTCCATTGGAAAAGCGAGAAAAATCGATTGGTAGTTTTTCAAACCGGAAAAACGAGAAAAACAGACCGTTTGTATTACAATTTTTATTTAATTTATTATTAACATTCCAGCCATTCAAAAAAATTAAATATATTTATTTCAACATTGTCAAAATAAATGGATGCAATTCATTTTAAAAAACGTAGTCCCGAAAGGAATTGGATAATAAGTATTATACAGCCCTGAATACATTTACTTATTTTATGCGACGCATTAATGAGAAACCAATAAAAAAGTAAACAAGCGTGTGTATGTATTGGTTCACATTCGGAATAAAGTTCTCACTCGACACACGTACAGGGGGAGGAAAATTTTTTAAGCCTGATATAGAAACACACATTGTATTTTTAAATGACTATATTTATTATTCAAAGTAGTCTCCATGAACACGAATGACACTTTCATATCGATGCTTCAATGCTTTAATTCCTCCTTCAAACCACTCGGCATCTTTGTCCTCCCATACGTTGAAAATATCGTTCGATATCTCTTCTTCGGACTCATATTGCTTCGCCTTCAGATATCTTTTGGTGTTTGGGAACAGGAAATAGTCGCTGGGGGCCAGATCTGGAGAATACGGTGGATGGTGGAGTTGTTCGAACCCACATTCCCTGATGGCAGCTTGTGCAAGCAATGATTTGTGAGGCGGTGCATTGTCATGCAAAAGAAGAACTTTTCGAGTGAGCAAACCAGGACGCTTTTCTCTGATCGCTTTACGCAATCTATGCATTTGTTGTGCATAATAATAGCCCGTGACTGTGGTATTCTTTGGAAGGAATTCAACCAATAATATGCCTTTGGCATCCCAGAATACAGAGGCCATTACTTTGTTTGTGGCAATTTGTTTGCGTGGCACTTTCGATGCTGGTTCACCACGTTTGTGCCATTCCATCGTCTGTGATTTGAGCTCTGGATCATAGTAGTGGATCCAGGTTTCGTCGCCAGTCACTATTCCCTCAAATGTGTCCGTTTCATTCCATTCCAACAACTCGAGAAACTCGTGTGCAGCAGCAATTCGTTCTTCTTTTTGGGATTTGTTCAACGTTCTTGGAATCCATCGCGAGCAAACCTTTCTCATGTGCAATTTTTCATGAAGTATGTTGTAAATACTCTTCTCTGAGATGTCAAACATTGCTGCTAACACTTTCTTGCTCATTCGAGGATTTTCGTGCACGTGATGTTCAATTTTTTGCACTACATCTGAAGCTGTTGCTTCAATTGGTCGACCTGTATGAGGATCATCTTCCAATGATTCTCTACCCCACTTGAATTGTTTTGCCCATAGTTTTACTGTGGCATACGATGGGGCAAGGACCCAATAAACAGCACGCAAGCGATCATTGATATCCTTTGGTGTCACACCTTCTTTTGTGAGAAACTTAATCACCGCACGATATTCGATTTTATCCATTTTTTCAAAAATATCGAGGTTACTTGGTATGCAATGATGTTGAAAACAAACGACGACAGATATCAACTCAATTTTTTTCTGCAATACTATTGACAGTTCGTACGTCAATTACAGCACAAGAACAATTTGTAACTAGTGCCGTCTATATGTCAGGCTTAAAAATTTTTCCTCCCCCTGTATTGCCTATGATTACGAAATTTCTACTGCGCAATATTATGTTTAAGCATGAATTGATATGAGTGAGAGAGACGCGCGCACGAATACACATAAGCCCATATTCGGCATTTTGCAGTCGCGTGTGGCTTGTTTACATTTTTATTTGTTTATCATCACATGCTTCTTAATAGCATTGTAGAGTGAGTAAGATGACTATATTGTAACAAATGCAATATTGCCAACCAACTGTCAATCGGTCGG
>NW_022200088.1:0-9447 GCF_009176525.2 Contarinia nasturtii | reverse complement strand
TCATTCGTTTGCAGAAAAATTCAGTTAATTTAGATATTATTATAGAATTCAGTCGTTGAAAATTTTGAATTAAGCCCCTAGCGATGCAGTTTAAATCTATTGTCAAAATGACCGAAGTTAGTTTTCTTGCTTTGAATTTAGTATTTATAGCTAGGAGAAAAATGGTAACGAAATTCAAATTTTCTTTATACAAATAGAGTAAAAATGTATCTATTCCAAAAGTCAAGTCATCGATGAAATAATTATGATTGCAAAATAGAAGACATAAAAAAGTAGTCTGCCGATACTCACCGTCGTTGTGTCGTGCGCCGGCATCGTATCAGTTCTTTCGTCCACTACCAATTCTTCGCTGGTATCACTTTGAGCATAGTCCGAATGGAATTCACCTAATTGTATTCGAAAACCAAAATCGGTAAATTCTTTTCCATTTGTCATACATCTAGCTAATTTCAATCGTTCAATATCCATGTCAACAGAATTGTTGTACAATGTCGGGAATGGCTGGCAGCCGACTTTGTGATTTGGGTTAACGGAAGGACTTAAATCGCTTTCAGCGCGTTTACCTTTCGGTGATGAATCATTTAATTTGGCTCCGATCGGGTACTTCGTTGATTGGTTGCTATCATCGGAGGGACTCTGTCGATTGTATAAACTGCGGTTGCTTAGTTGCTTCAGTCTTTCGAGAGAAAACTTTGTGTTTGCGTCGATATCAGACATGTCCTTCGGATAGGTTAGTGGTCGATTCTTCATGTCGATATCGTCCTTATTGTAAAAACTTCCCAACAAAATCCCATCAAATTTCGTCGGTTGTGGTCGTTCCAAAATAATTGGCTCGAATTTAATCAATTTCTTATCGATTGCACTGGCCTTTGTTTGTTGGTCAGTTGGTGAATTCGAATTTGAATTCAATGGACTAACAGATTTGGGATTATCCGAGTTTGGTGATTGCATCATGACCATCTTTTAATCATTATTTTATCAAGTAAACATCCAATGAATTTGAATTTTTCACAATTTCACTTAAATACTTAAACTCCAAATTATTTCAATTTGTAATTTTACTTATAAGTAACTTCTCTTCGAACGTTTTTTGTAATAAATTTAAGTCGTTTTTTTGTTTTTCTTGCTTTGATTTATTGGTTTATTCTTTGATTTTTTCCCTTTATTACTCATGTACACATATATAAAAACAATATTATTCACACTTTACTTTCGCATTAAAATTAATATATTGATTCACACGGAAATTGATAAGAACCACAGCACATAGAATTACTCACATTATAAGTTCACAATTTGAAAATATGACGTACAAGTACGATTGTGAGAATCGCTCAAAAACGGGTCGACAATGGCAACAGTTTCGAATGATATCTCCGCGAAGACTGCTTCCTTAGATTTTTTGTGTATATCGTTTAAGCTACTTTTGACTGTGATGCTAGTCAGCTACTAATGGTACAGAATTGAGTTGTAGTGTTTACAGCAACGCCGATCAATGCTGTATAGACGTCCCCCATTTTATGCAACCAATGATCAAACACTTGTCGTCTGACTCCGCCTTTCAATGTTAATGACCAGGCGGAAACAGGATCTGTATTTGCATTGAGAAACCGCTTTTTATTGTCTAATTTCACCATATCGGATTAAATGCACGCTTACAACAGTTTCTACGTCAACAACCATAATGAACGATAACAGGGAAAAAATCTCTACTTCAACAACAACATCATCAGTAATAGCAATAAAAGAAACGAGACAGAGGTACTGTCATATACAGTGGATAGGGAGAATTTTATCAACATCACCAAAGGTACCAAAAAATACATATACAAAAAACAAAAAACGATAAAAATTACACCGATAATTGACCGAGAAAAATACATTCATTCATTCAACGTGTACTTTGGTGTGTCCATTGGATTTCATTCGACACCACAATCAAACACGCAAATAAAAGAAATCTAGCGTAGCCATTTTAGTAAACGTTCGACGCATTTGATTTAAGCGGTTTTCAGAGAAATTCATAATTGAGTTTCGTTCAATTTCTGACTCTAGAAACTTTAGATTGATTGAGTACAAACATGTAAAGACCCTCGCCAATTTAAGTTGTATACAAAAGATTCAACTAACGCATACCAACAACCATTGATAATATACAATATACGGTTGTGTGGAGCATGAAGGTATTTATTTAAGAGACAGAGTCTTCGTATACATTTTATTGGAATTTCCATTCGTTTCCACCGTTTTGAGTGATGGCTCTAAACGAGCCTATTCAAGCGAACGCAAATTGACTATTTACTTATGTGTACGCAATTTTATTATGATGTTCAAAGCGTTGTGAAAATTGAACGCTCTGTATTACAACAACAAATCTATGTTAAAAAAACGCTGTGTTCCGCTTTGATATAACAACCATTCAGTACGTTGTTTTTATTCTAGAGCGTTCAATTGATGTTTGCTTTCATATTCAACGTGCTCTTCTTTAAACTTCTTGAATCTAATTCAATGCTTGCGGATGAAGAATAATAATCAAAAAATGAAAAAAATCAAACTCAGCTCATTCAATCCAAAAATCTCTTTCTTATACATATAGCTAATTTCAAATGTTTCAATATAATCTGCATTGGGCGTCTTAATTTTTGAGATATTAAAATATTATTTATTGGCTTAATTTTGAAACGCTTTTTTCATAAATAGTTAGAGTCAAAAGACCGTTACATGCCAGTCAATAGCAAGATAATTGATCTCAATTAAATAAAGATGAAACAACAAACAAGGAAAATTATAATTTTATATCTCACTTAATTAAAGTCGGTGTAAAAGTGGCAAGGATGAGAGATAGAGATATAAACACAAGAGAGGAGAATCAGTGAATTTTTGTAATTGGGTGTGTCGTTGAACGCTTATGTTTGTGCTTCATTTTAGATTTGAATACAAATTCACAATGCTCGTTTCATTCATGAACGTACGTTCGGGTGATTGGTAATATGAAGGGGAAGAAATTAAAATAGCACGAAAATTGAAGGGTGTCGACATTTATTGCACTATACATATATTTCTTGGTTTTATTTATACCAAAACCATAAATTGAACGATTAATATTTTCTTTTAATAAAATTAGAAACAGATTAAGAAATCTATTTAATTGAGAACTGGCTATTCTACAAGTCCCACGTTGATATTTATGCATGATGTCATTTCCATCTTGTTAACTGTCATAAAATGTTGTTGATTACGCGTGCAAACGTACGATCTCTATGATACCGTTATTAATATTATTGCAAAGAAAATTCAACGTAACAATATAAAAGTTAAAATAAACACATTAATATAGACGGCACATGAGTCGCATAAATTTTGTAAATATACGCAAATTTCTCTCGATTAAATGAGATTTGATCTGGTTTGGGCATTAATCGCACATATTTACATATGATATAGTCATATAGTCTTACTGATGTGGCTTCAACGCGAACGCACACATACGTGCACATACATACTACACAGATTTTGAATTGAGTGGAAAGAATTCCGAAAATATAATCTGTCAAGAGGAGAGAATATTGCGAATGCTATACATAAACATCAAATTAAATGGGCCATTAACCACCCAAACCTTTTATTTGGGCTCGTTTATTACGTTTGCATGTATGCAAGTTTCGAGTTTACCTACTTAGTTTTCGACGAGACACTGTGAAAATGAATCATTAATAGACACTAATTGACAAGTATTCGTGTGTTTCGTTAAAAATGAACTGATACAGTGACTCTTCTTCACTCGCTATGCAAATTTCACTGTATTTTCATGCCAAAATAACTTTTGAAATATGCATACTCTTTTGAAAACATATCACTTCATTAATTGGTTATTATACAAAGAAACAAAAAAATTTGAGTGTTTATCAATTAAAGTAAATTTGAAGAGAAATATGTACTAATGATTGACATCATCAAGGACATCATCCATTAAATTCTTGCATAATAATTGTTCTAGATGAATCTGATGATTATATCAATCCAGTGATCGTAAAATGTTGAACACGACAAACCAAAATCAATCAATAAATACATTATGTGTCACAGAGAATCAACGTAATTTTTGGGTATTCACACCAGTGATGGATTTTTCCTATCTGAATAGCGCTAGCTATTCGCAGCGTCTGAACAGCATTGCTGCCCAGATGCTGAATCGAAGCGGTTGCCTCACGCGTTTTGTACCACACAACATATTGTCATATAGTCTAAGTAACCAGTGAGCTCACAGAGTATGATACACTAATACCATAGTCAGTATACAAACGCATGTCGAACAGAGAACGAACGCGAACGTATAATGCTCTGTGTGGTACAAACGAAGTGTGTTGCGCGTGCGGCAACCGCTACGATTCAGCATCTGGGCAGCAATGCTGTACAGGCGCTGCGAATAGCTAGCGCTATTCAGATAGGAAAAAACCATCACTGATTTACACAGAGAGACAAAATGTGGTATTTTTAATTCAAGTTTGGTAGATTTTATATAAAATTAACCAACAACGAATTAAATTTACCATTTTTTACATCTCTGAGGCATATTTTTCAAAGAGACTATCAGTTGAATAAGTTATACCAATTGCTTCATTTCATTCATGGTTAATTTTATATTAAATCTACCATTATTCAGTGCCAGTAATTAACCGCCGATCGGTTAACGTTCCGGTAGAAAGCTATAGGATCGGAACATAAAAAAACACTTCAAATAAATACAGTATTGTATCAATGAACGCGTAACGGCAAATATTCCAAAATTTACGTGGGTATTTCTGATTATACAGATAACATTTGAAACACACACAAAATAAAATAAATAATTGTTGTTATTATTGGGTAAGAAATAAAATCAGTCTAAAAAAACTAATTTTTTGATTAAAAATTAATAGACCGAGAGCTGATGGGAAAAGCTCTATTATTTTTGCTTTATGTCAGAAAACTATATTAAACCATGCAGCTAGACATACACTTAACAAATAATTTTACGTCTATCATTACAGCCCTCCCACTCGCGAAATCTGCACTATTATTACCGGATAGAAAATACATCAACTATTAAAGCGAGCTGCATTTTTGTTTTATTTTGGAATATGTTTTGTTATTGCTCAAATATTCGTCGGTTAAAAATTCTGCATGTAATTCCGTGTTGTTTACAAAATCTGCACTAATTAATTATTTTAAAAAAAATATCAATTATTTTTTCTGCTTTACGTCTGAAATTTTAAACATCGATTCTTTATTATAAAATAACACTAAATTATAAATATCTGCACGTAAAAATGTCTATTTATTTTTTTCTGTGAAAACAAAAATTCAATAGTGCAAAATTCACGTAATTATCAATTGAATTATCTGTTGAATAATATTAAAAACCATTGCCTTCAAGAACACAGCTAGTTCAGTTATATTCAGCGATTCATTTTCCATTCTGTTCCATTACTTATTGATTAATTTCCATTTTTTTCATTCTTTTCTGATCAACTCTAGGTATGCGTAAATTGAAAAATATAAAGAAACGGTCACTTAGTCTGTTTTTAGTATTATGCCACGCAAATATATCAGTAAATTCGCATAATAATTACGTATTTGTTACAAAATCACTGGCAAATATACAATGTAAAAACATGACACCGATATAAGTGTACGCAAAATGCTTTACCATATTTACGATACTTACGAGGCATTGGAAATATTTTCACCAGTCACTTTAATTTTCGAGTAAAAAGTTATATTTGTCTCAGTTTCTATCAACTGAGACAATTTGAAATTGATCATTTGCTTGTCATCTTGTCAGGTTCTTATGTATTTTCATCCAAACTAATTTTCAATGACTTTGGCGTTATGTGTTTTTTTTCCTCATTTGCCATCACCCGCGACAAGAAAAACAATTAATTACATTTTTAAATCCCGAGACTTAAATATTACCCAACATATAATTCGTTTATTGGTAGTTGCAACACAGATTTTTTGTGACCAAAAATATATCATCAGCACAGTAAAAAATAAAATGAAATGAATATTAACATTCCTATAGAAATTAGAGTACAAGTATAAATTTGAAAGTGAAATGCCAAATGTTAAAAATACTTTTTAAAAATAAACAAACTTGCAGATAAAATATGGATTTTCATGTTTTTTTTTTCATGCAGTAGATCTCATATTTTAAAAACTAAACAGTGCGATAAATGTCCCATTGGATTTTTGGCTAAGTGATATAATTAGGCTTTGGTATAGTCAGTTTTTGTGATTTACACCGTATACGGGTATATGAGTACAATATAAAAAACAGTCTATGTATTTTGGATGGATATCCATCCGAGATATTTTGGAATATCTGGATATTCAACGCAATTGCACAGCGCCAGAGCTGTGTGCGTCGCAAATAGAATCTACGGTAGGTCGCTACGTATATGTGTATCAAATGCCGCACGTACACAGTCACATTGTGTCTCTATTTTCCGTGTAGCGACATACCGTAGATTATATGTGAGACGCACACAGCTAGGGGCAGAGCAGTACTAGAATAATTTTTGTTTAAAGTAATTCTATGTTGTGAGTAGTAATCCATATTAATCCATAGTAATACACACTTACGTAAATTCTAACAGCAGTGCAATGACGTTTCATGTGTACGTTGTGTATGACATTTGCTAGGCATAAAGCGATTGCGGTATATTTCCAGTGTGTCCATAACATATAGAAATAGCACTAAATAGTGTCGATATCTATACTATATCGGTGCACTATATATGGAAGATATTTCCGCAAGACACCGTAACTCGCAATCGAAGCGAGTGCGGACGGCAAAAATGTTGACGCATACACACAGTTCTTTCTACTGCCGCACGGCAACTTGTGATTTTTCCCGTCTACAATCACTTCGATCGTGCGATACGGTGCCGTGTGGCAATATCTTCCATATATAGTTGACCGATATAGTATAGATAACGACACTATTTAGTGCTATTACTATATATTATGGGCACACTGTATATTTCAGATGAGATATTTTATTGTTAAAAAATGGAAAATAACGAATTTAATTTAATAAATATCGAATAAATGGTTTCAATCCGCAATATACGACGAACGCTTTATTCCTAACAAATTTAATACACAACGTACACATGAAACGTCATTGCACTGCTGTAAGAATTGACACAAGTGTGTATTACTGCGGATTAATATGGATTACTACTCACAACATAGAATTACTTTAAACAAAAATTATTATTCTAGTACTGCTCTGCCCCTAGCACACTGGCTCTGTGCAGTTGCGTTAAATATCCAGATATTCTAAAATATTGGAAGTATAAATATATAATGTCGCATTCGTATCTAACTTCACATCAATCATATGTACCATTGTTTTGACATTGACAGCTATTGTATCTTAAAGAGCGTCAAAAAATCTATTAAAAACCATCTGTCACAGTGAACAAATTTTTTTTATTACGGTGAAAATGTCGACTTTCGTGGTATCAAAAGATCATTTGCGGGAAGTGTTAATTTACTTTTTCCATTTGAAGAAAAACGCATCTGAAGCACATCGTTTACTCACTGAAGCTTATCCTGACTATGCTATAGACTTAAGAATGTGTCAGCGTTGGATTTTAATGTCGAAGACAAGGAGCGTGCCGGAAGAGAAAAAAAGTTCGAAGATGAAGAATTGGAGGCATTACTCGATGAAGATCCGTGTCAAACTCAAGAAGAACTTGCAAAATCATTGGGAGTCACTCAAGCAGCCATTTCACAACGTTTGAAAGCAGCAGGATTCATTCAAAAGCATGGAAATTGGGTACCACATGAACTGAAGCCAAGAGACGTGGAAAGACGATATTTCACCTGCGAACAGCTGCTTCAAAGACAGAAAAGAAAGGGATTTTTGCATCGTATTGTCACTGGTGATGAAAAGTGGATTCACTACGATAACCCAAAGCAAAAAAAAGCATATGTGAAGCGCGGCCAACCAGCACCATCGACATCAAAGCAAGATATCCACGGATTTAAGGTAATGCTGTGTATTTGGTGGGATCAACGAGGTGTGGTGTACTATGAGCTGCTGAAACCAAATGAAACCATTGATGGGCCACGCTACCGATTACAATTGAAGCGTTTGAGCCGAGCATTGCGCGAAAAACGGCCAGAATATGAGCAAAGACACGACAAAGTTATTTCTTCAACATGACAATGCTCGGCCACATTTTGCAAATGTCGTGAAGACATACTTGGAAATACTTCGATGGGATGTGCTACCCCACCCACCGTATAGCCCAGACATAGCTCCTTCTGATTATCACTTGTTTCGATCGATGCAGGACAACCTGGCTGGTACACGATTTACTTCTTCTGAAGAAGTCAAAAATTGGGTCGATTCATTCATCGCATCAAAAGATGAACAGTTCTTCCGACACGGAATCCGTATGCTACCAGAAAGATGGGAAAAAGTAGTGACTAGTGATGGGCAATACTTTGAATAACACTATTGTACAACCTTTTTCTCAATAAACGTTCAAATTTTGAAAAAAATGCGACATTATATATTTATACTTCCAATATCTCGGATGGATATCTATCCAAAATAGGATCAGATGGATGTATCAGCTTAGAGAGATATGTTTATTGTATTTTTGAAAAAATAAAAAATTTGCTTTTGCAACAACAACTGGATAGGGCGAAGTTTAAAAAGTTCTATCTATTATTTAAAATTTGTAGATTATATGACTGGATCATAGCTGTCCACGAACACCAACGTACGAATCGGGAACAATCGATCTAAAGTTTCCAATTTACATTTATTATCGCAATATTTGTTTACATTGAGAAAATAAATGTACATAAATTACGAACAATCCGAACAATTTATTTTCTACGAACAAATAAACGAACAAAATATACATTAAAAAATGCTACGAACGAACGTTCGTCTACAGCTATGGACTGGATATTAATATCAAATCTATTATGTTTAAACGATGGTTAACAGAATTTGGACAGATCAAGTTTAAATTACACAAAATGTGATCACTTTAACTGTTTATTTGAAGGAAATAGTTAGCCTATTTTCACAATGGAGTCAGAATCAGAAATCGATCCTACAAAAACACACTAGAAATCTATTCTATCAAAATTAAATCTATTATCTATCAAAAGTATTGGAATCGGTCAAAAAATTAACACCCATCCATGTTTTCTGGGTGTTTTCGGGGCCAGAGAACACGAACCAGTCGTTTTTTCGATGTCCAATGTAATGTTAAGACCAATCATAATACTCGTATCAACATGGGTATTATTTATTAAGATCGATCATAATATGGCGTATTACAATGAGTATCACTAGGGGCTTCATTCAACATTTTCAACGACTGATTTCTATAATAATATCTAAATTAACTGAATTTTTCTGCAAACGAATGA
>NW_022200087.1:1039-3631 GCF_009176525.2 Contarinia nasturtii | reverse complement strand
TTAGCTAATTTGCTACTTTTTTAATCATCATCAATCACAATGAAAATAAAAATAACCCTTCAATACACACTACATAAAAAGCACTCTATTTTCTCAACAGATGGCATGCTGCAAAAGCATTGAAATTAAAAACTCCATCACCCTACCTCAGATTGCGCTACCGTGGTATCTGTCTACTCTTCAATTGCTTTTCATTCTTTGTACAATAAAATAAACATTTACCAAGCCCATCAAATATTCATATTAGTTTTCTGAATGAAAATATTAAATACGGATATTTCTATCATTCAAAATAACGGTCGAGAAGTCGGAATTTTATGTGATGTTAATGTGAACAAGTGTGATTTAACTTAACATTTTTGGCATAAATTTCTACTAAAATACAAGGAACAAAATGTTCAAAAAATTATTTTTATTTTAGAGGCAATCAAGCCAGTTATCGTTTATCTCAAAATAACTGTCTCATTAGAAAATATATACGACGAACAACCACTTGAACATTGTGAAAGCATTGATAAGGCATTGATTGTCCCTTCAAGTGTTATCTGTTGTATTTGGTATGTTGGTAGCATTGCTTTTGAATGAAAACATTTGATAAAAGTTTTTCCCTTAATCAATCGAACAAGTGAAATCCATTGTAAAGAAAAAATTTGAATAAAACCTATTTATTTGCCAAAAAAGCGCATGCAAATTAGTTTAAAACTAGCACTAAGTGTATTAGAAACGAACGATTTTAAAGTTTTGTGAAAAATAGCATAAAATTAAGAATGGTAATGAATACAAGTAAATCGATTGAAAGTTTTCAACTTCAGCATATATCGTCGTCGGATGATTCAAGCAGTTCTTGGCAATTGGTGACCAATTCAATGACTTCAAATCAAAGTATACAAGTTGTGACAAATGGAACTTCATTAAATGGAAAAGTACGAACAATTTCGATAAACATTTCGTTCGAATGGTATTTGAATAATTTTCATTTCTTTAGAAATTGCCAAACAAAGAAACGAGTGAAGTTGTACTGAAAGAGCTTCGTCGTCGATACAATGGACGTAATTCAATGCATCAATCGGAATTTGAGACAGCACAACAATCGATGGAATTGATGCGACAAAATATTCAGCATTTGTTTAATGCTGAAATTGAAGTCATTGTACAGAGATACATCGGGGCAAGTTAAATCTGCATCAAGTTAACATATACACGTATGAATTTTACAAATTATATTCCATTTCAGACATACTTTGAACCAGCTTTGAAGAACGTAAAAGAGAATCTTGAAAATGCCGGAATTACAGACCAATACGTGAGTTCAACCAAATATAATTGCATTTGATTTGAAATTGAGCTGTGAAAAAGAGCACGGTTTGCATGAATTTTCATTTGTTACAGTTGAAAAAGATGAGCTGTGATTTACTTGAACATGCAAAGCAAGGTTATAAAACTTCAAATGGAATAACAACTCTTGAGCCACCAAATTCAATGCTTGAAATGACTGCTGTGCCAAAGACATTGGAAACTAACACTCTTGAACAAGTGTTTTTGTCTTACACAAACGTAAGCGCTCTTTCTTTTTCTTCATTTTTTTTTCTTCTCTCATTTTCATTTGTTTTCGCCTGTTGTGCCTACTATGTGTGTAATTGCTGATGGGTTTTTTTATTGAATTTATTTATAGGCGCCAATCAAACGAAAAGATACCAACGTAACATTACAACGAAGTTTAAGCACAGACCACAGTCCACTACATAAACGATCGCCAATAACATTTCAAAATAAATGCATTAGCCGACCGGGTCAAATCATTTTAAGTGTAACTTTAACGACAGACACATTGTTTACATTTGACTTTAAAGCACACGCAGCATTTGATTATGCGCCAAATGAACGTTTAATAAACAAATATCCCGAATTGATTCATTACATCATCGATCACCAAGACAAAGATTGGTTCATTCAACAAAGAATTCTTTCGCCAATCAATCGTAACGCACACATTTTACTACTTACCATTGAAGAGGTGAATCGAATTGCACATTCGGATATTTTAAAAAATCAACCGTATCCAAAACCAATCGAATTATTTGCATTTAAAATACCCACATTTATACTACAAAAAATGAAAAAATTTATCAACGAACAAGGTGAAAAGAGTAAAACTCTCATTGCAAACACAATTCATCCGAAAGTTTCATTATCAGCACTGCTATCGGCGGCATCGAAACCAACGGCCATCAAAACCATTCAATCCGTCAAACCGATTTTGGTAAAACCGATTATTTTTCTTTTCTTTTTTTATTCGTGCACAGCAACTCAGAAGACTTCTTCAATTGTAATATGATTATTTTTCTATTTTAGAAACCACAATTACAAAATCAGTCACTATCGTCAGTGATTTCGTCCATACAACGTGCAAATTCACAGCCAACAACCGTTTTGCTAGTTGACACAAGCGGAAATGGATCAAAAACAGCAACAATTACCAGCGCATACATCACATCAGATGAAGGTGGTGTCAGTTCACCTGTCATTGCACGAAGCTCATTAAGTTCGTCACATGCCACATTATCTGCATTGTTATCGAATTCACCCACCGAA
>NW_022200087.1:0-939 GCF_009176525.2 Contarinia nasturtii | reverse complement strand
CGTCACATGCCACATTATCTGCATTGTTATCGAATTCACCCACCGAATAAACGCTAAATTCAATTGTATTAAATGAAATCACCGACTAATTCTGATTAATTGCGCCGCGCTCTTTTTTTTCTATTCTGACGAAATAAATAGAAGACAAAAAAAAAACAAAAATAAATCTCAGGTCAAGAAAATTACCCGACGATTGCGTTATCATATATTAATTTTTCGTACATGTGTCCATTCTGTTGATGTAATTATAGTATATTTGACAAAAACCATAATAAAAACGAATGCGTACTGCGTATCATTTTAAATATATTTTATTAAAGACTTTTCGTCATTGTCCCTTCTCTTCAAATAGCGATTTGTCAATATTGAAGACGTTTGATTTACATGCGAATCTCATAATAATGTAACTTAATGAGCCAATTGAAAACAATGGCAATTATCATCGAAAATTATGCTATTAAAGCATATAAAATTATTATACGTGCGTAATAGCGGTATTAAAATGGGAATGACCACTTTTCGTATACCACGGAAACACTTAATAGAAATCATGCTTTAAAAACGTAATTTATCTCTTAAATGAATCGCCACCGTGTGCAAATGCTAAAGACATCCATTTTGGCCATCATTAAAGAGATGTCAAAGGTTTTGTTCGAGGTTAAAACACTTTTTGGTTTAAAGATGAACTTGATACATGGCCATTTCTTATGTTAATGAAGAAAAAAACTACGAACAACAATCATTCAGCACAGTAATGCACTCTTCTGGTCAATTATGGAATTAAAGTGTCCTGGCTCAAGGACTCCGTAGTAAGTAAAAGGAAAATATCCCTTTTTAGCTTGGCCATAAACCATTCAAAAGCATTTGATCCACTTGATTTAAAATTCAACGATGGGAAATTTAATTCGCATGCACTTTTGATATGGAAAAATTTGTTCA
>NW_022200086.1:922-1509 GCF_009176525.2 Contarinia nasturtii | reverse complement strand
ATTTTATTAAGACAAATTGTTGGCATCAACCTAGAAAACAAAAAAAAGCCCGAAGAAATTAGTTCATAATCGAAAATAGATAAATAGAACATTGAATCTATGGGAGTGTTCATGAAATTTCAGAAATGTTAATCAACAACAAAAATTACAAATTTGCAAGAACATCCGGAGGTAAAATATTATCTTTCGATGGTTTTAGACAGCTGTTAGCACTTTTTGAGGTTTCTGGTTGTCCATGTTGTGTTGGAATTTCGTTATTCGTTTCACTAAAAATCAAATATTAAATATGAAAAAATGTTCATGGAATTTTTTTACTTTTAGAGCAAGATTTTACAGTTTAGATGATTGGTCCAAAAGTTCGTCGTGTTTTCTCTTTTGGGATAAGTTGTTTTCGTGTTTTTCAAGAGTGCAAATAACGTCCTCTACATTTTTTTCATATTGCAGTGATTCATCGAGTAACGGTTGACAGCTATAAAAATTACTTCTATTAAATATGAATGTCCATGGTGCTACAAAAATAAATATAATTCTCACTTTTTCGAGGAAGTTGCCATCGTATTGCTGTCAATTTTTCGACCTGTCTGTTT
>NW_022200086.1:0-912 GCF_009176525.2 Contarinia nasturtii | reverse complement strand
ACTGATTCATCGAGTAACGGTTGACAGCTATAAAAATTACTTCTATTTTTAATATGAATGTCCATGATGCTAGAAAAATAAATATAATTCTCACTTTTTCGAGGAGGTTGCCATCGTATTGCTGTTAATTTTTCGACCTGTCTGTTTATCTGGTTTACTACCGTGGATTGGTTTATTCTGGACCAACGCACATATATCACTTGTTACATCATCACTGTGATATAAAAATAAAATTGTATTAAAGACCGTTAAAGACATTTATATACTAGTATCGTTTAAAAAACAAAAATATTTTAAAAGATAAATACTCACACAAGATCATGTGTGATAATTGGATAATTTTCGAACGTCTTCTTCAGATCAACCGTTTTCACTTTTAGTCCACCCAATCGGAGGCAGTTTCCTACGAGTTTGGCCAGATTTTCTGGGTCCAATAATCCATAACCCTTGAAACCACAACATTCTACATGACGTTTTAGTGTATTCGTGCCATGTTTTTTTGGTACGTTCAACCATTGCTCGCAATTTATGCACATTAACCAGTCTTGAACTACTTCATCACTTTCTATCCATTTCACTGCCTTAAAAACATGCGCGTACGAGCTTCTTTGGAGCAACGCTCTGCCGCTAATGATTCCCAATTTTCCGTTTTTGAGATTGGTTTTAATATCATTGGCCATGATTTCTGACAAAAATAAGAAACGCAGACCATAGACTTTTTAATGCATAAACAATGAAAAATGGGACACTTTGATTCGTCAGTCAGAAAAGTGCTTTGGAAATATTCAGCAATTAACTAACCTAACTTTATCTCATTTTTTTCAAAAAAAAATTCGACTGACGAACGAAATTATCCCTACAAAATTTGTCATTGTCTAAACAAATTTTACTTATATTTTGAATGGACAATTA
>NW_022200085.1:2758-6947 GCF_009176525.2 Contarinia nasturtii | reverse complement strand
GGAGATGATTTTGAGGCATATTAATGTGCGTCGCTGTGTGTGATGTGCCCTGTGTCCTGTGTCCTGTGTCCTGTGGCGTGTTGCCAAAATTTGTTAACTCGATAAATCTTTTTCCAAAAACTCAATTCAAATTCTGACTTTGCAGGATGATTTGGGACTACTAGGAGACGTGCTGATTAGTTTTTGAGCAATATCTGTTGACCGGTGTAATTTTTTTGGGTCCGAATGGACACAATCCATACATTTTACTTTTTTGATCATTTTTCAACCATTTTGGTGACACGATGGTTTCGTGCTCAGACATGAAATTCAAAATCTGACTTTACGGGATGATTGGGCATTACGAGGAATAGATCTGGTCAAATTTTCAACGACATTGATTGATCGATGTAAAACTTAGACTGTGAAGAGGCACTTATGAGAAAAATGCCTTAAAATGATATTCTTTCAATTTGAACGCTGAAAGACTGTGTAGTGGGGGTTTTTTGGCACGAGAAACCCGAATCTGATGTTAGTTTTAAGATGCAATCAATTTTTCACAGACTTTTCATACAAAAATCGAAAAAAAAAATCATTTTTGTATGAAAGACTTGCCTTTGTGGTACTGTAATGATGTGAAACTTTGAACAGGCTATTTTTTGGATTGAAATTTCTTTAGACTTAGTATGATTATTTATTTTGATAAGAAAATAATATTCACAAGTTTTCACGGTAATTTAAGTTACTGCAACCATACATAGACCATCATTTCTGTTTATTCCCAAAATTTCGGTTCCATGCGGAAAAGTCAGCTTGCGTACGTAAGCCTCTTTATTTCTAGTCATATTTGAAATATTTAAATAAATTGAATCAAATAAACGAACATCTGTTTTTATTTACTCGAAAGTGTTTTCTAGAGCTTTAAACGTGTATTCGCTGTGGTTTGGTTCATTCACCTCTTTTCAATGCAAATTGATTGCTTTTTGTTTAATCAATACGGTTCTATTTTGATTAATATAAAATTCATTTTACCTGTATTTTCGTTAGATAAATTTGCTTGAGTCAATTCAACAGACGTGTTTCTCTCTAGTTCGAAATCGAAAATTCGGTGAAATAAAAAAAAAAGAATCATTTTAAAAATTAATAACTGAAGACTACTAAGAAATCAATTTGTGATGTTACCACCAAACATAAATATATCGCCAGTAAATAATTGGTCCCTATCAAACGTGATAAAGAAAAGAGTTTTCATTTATCTTGTTTTTCTTGCGATCGTTGGTTGTATTTTATGGTAATTATTACATAACAAACCGGCGAAGGCGGTTCAATATTCAAATACAAATAAAATTTCAGGAGTTCAAAAAAACCATCATCGACAAAGTTCAGCGATGAAAATGTCGTGATAAAACCTAGAGAGAAACCGTGGTTCTATAAAGACATGATGCGAAGATAATGCCGTGGCAAGATCCAAGTGATCGCTATGAAAAGCAGTTGATGTTCATTCCACCAAACTATGATGAGAAAAAGGTGAAGAAAAAGAAAACGATTTTACTTTATGGTGAATATCAAGGACCGGTTGATTGGTTTAAAAATAGAAAGTGTCCAGTTAATCGATGTAGAATAACACGGAATCGCAAGGAAGCAAATACGGCTGATTTGGTCAGTTTTCGCAGTCAATATGTTGCGACGAATTTAACCAAACAACCACATCAAGTTTACGCATTTTATAGACTCGAGACTCCATATAATTGGCCAAGAAGATTCACAAGTAAAATTGTTTTTTTTTTATTTGAATATTTTTTAATATCATGAAAAAATATTTAATTCAAATTTCAGAATCAATCATTTATAATTGGACAATAACATATACATAGGTAACAATAACATGGACATTGGACAATAGACTATCCCAGAAAAATTAAAAGTTAGAAATGTTGAGGGGCTCATCCATTTTTTTATTAAGAGAGATCCAAGACAATAACTTCTATGTACTGTTGGCTACGAACGTTCGTTCGTAGGCAATAGAAATAATATTTTCGTTCGTTCGTAGGAATTGAAAAGAAAAATATGTTCGTTCGTAGATTTTCAAAAATAAAAATTATGTTCGTTCGATCGTAGCGATTTTTTATTTCAAGTTTTCTTAATATCTGAGATAAAAAATCGATACGAACAAACGAACAAAATTTTTATTTCTATCGACTACGAACGAACGAACGAGTGTGTTGTTGAACTTCTATGTTGTTAGAATGGTTTCTTAGCCCTGATGAGCCCCTAAACATTTCAGTTTTTTTTGAGATAGTCAAAATATAAACAAAGTTTTAATCAAAAATCTATTTAATCAAAACCAAAACCCATATACCATTCATTTTCCAGGCTTGACAGTACGATTGTAATCCCTTACTATAAATGGCTATATTTCGATCCAAAAATCAAACAAATGAAACAAACTCGAAACTATGCCCAGAATAAGACGAAAAAAGTCGCTTGGATTGTATCCAACTGTGAAGCAGAAAATGATCGACAGATATACGCTGAGACACTCCAGAAATACATTGATGTATGAAATACTGATCACGAACTAATTCCATTCTCTTATGTTTAAATTGCTTTTATTGTCATTTGCAATAGGTTGACATATACGGTAGATGTGGAACGAAAAATTGTTCCAAAAAGAGAGAATGGAACAAAGATTCATCATCGTGTCTAGATCTCATATCAAAAGAATATAAATTCTATTTATCATTTGAAAATTCGAATTGTTGGGATTACATCACTGAAAAAGCGTATCGCAATGCATTAAGTCATGATGCGATACCAATTGTATTGGGCGCTCGTCGTGAAGATTACGAAAGACAACTTCCATTAAATTCGTTCATTTATGTCGAAGACTTTGCAACGGTTAAGGATTTAGCCGACTATTTACACAAAGTCGATCAAGACGATGATCTTTATAATTCATATTTTCAGTGGAAGGGAACCGGCGAGTTACTAGAAAAATTCGAACATCTTTGGTGTCGTGTGTGTGCATTACTTCACGATGAATATACGATGAACACTCCACATTGGTATGAAGACATAAATAAATGGTGGTTCGATCCGAAAACAATGCGAAGGGGATTTTGGCGTGATATCAATTGATTTTGATTAAAAAAGACGACCAAAATGAGCTAATTCTTCATGTAATTCTCTCTTGAGAAAAATATAGAAATTGTTAAAATTGTATAAAATTTTTATCCATAAACGAAGATTATTATTCTCTTTTATTATTGTATTGGACATCATTTTCTGGTTGATTTTAGTTTAAGCATTGTTTTTTTCTTTATTTAAATATAAATCTATTGATGTTAAGCAGACTTACACATTTGAGAGTTTATAAAGCAATTTACGAAATAAAAGGCTGTTGAAAATAAGATTATAGTATATAACGGATGTGAGATTCAAATTACGTGAGTGTATTTGTATTAGACAGCTGTCAGACTAGTCTAGACATTTTTTTAGACAATTCAAAACGTCAAAAGTCGTTCATAATTAGTCGCGTTATTCGTGAACGTGAAATCGTAAGAAGTCTATTGGTTCCGCCTATATCTAATTTTTTTTTTTCAACTTTTCAATCTGTGCACGTTTTTTATGTATTTTAATGTAAGTTAATGAAGTGAATTAAATGTCTGCTTTGCGCTGGTTTTTGATTACCATTTTTTGTGTTACCGAATTTTGCTGCTTCAAAAATCATATCGTATTTTAATCGTTTTTTAGCTTTCTGAGTAACATATGGTTCCATATCAAGTCCCCAAAAAAACTACCTACATTAAAAATGGCCCAAAATAACAACACTACTATCCATAAAAATGTGTTGGCTTGGCGAGGCTGTGAAAAACTCTACTTGGACGATCTAACAGCCGATGTATTTTTCATTTTCAACTCCGAAAATTCTTCCAAAATCAAACGAATTCCGGCTCACAAGAGTATTTTATCAGCTGTGAGTGAGGCATTCGATGCAATGTTTTATGGCCCTGTGAAGGAAAGTGGCGAAGTAACCATCACCGATACGTCTCCGGAGGCGTTTGAAGAATTTCTCCAATATTTTTATCGTAGCTCTGTGAAATTGACTGCTGAATACGCGCCCGAAGTAATGAATCTGTGTAAGCAGTATTTGCTCAACGATAGCATCAAAAATTCAACCAAACTTGTTGAAGCTTCGTTGACCTTAGAC
>NW_022200085.1:0-2748 GCF_009176525.2 Contarinia nasturtii | reverse complement strand
CATTGTCGTTGATACGGATTTACTGTGCACAAGTAACAATGGTTTATGGTTACAATACCAAAGAAAACGAATTGCATACACCAGTTAAAATCCGAATATCTACTAATTTTACCGATACATTTATGGGTGAGTTGGTTTCATTTGTTGAAGTTTCTCTGAGCAGTAAAAACGAAACAATTGTTGAACTACCAAAACCGCTTTTAATCAAGCCTGGAATTCAGTATAGAATTCAGTTTATGCCTGATCATGGTTGGTTAAGTTTGTTGTGCGGTCATCTATCAACTAGTTCTTACGTGGAATGTTCTCAAGGAATTAATATTTCATTTAAGCATGCTGATTCAAGTTACGAGTCAAAGGGCCAAATAATATATCGTATGGACTTCGTGAAGCGAAATGAATCCAAACATTATTGGACATGAGAAAAAAAATATTTGCAGTGCGTCAATAATTACAATAGTATTATATTGATTATATATTGAAGTAATATGCAAAAGGTAGTAAGTTTAAAATTTAAATTATCTCTCTGTACACTAAGCAGAGTACTCTGTTTGGAACGGTTTGGAAGTAAAGAGCTTTTATGGTTTTTTCCTTTTTCAATTTTGAAATAAAACTCCCTGAAAATCAAAGCTCTTTCATTACTGTATTAATATAGTTATCATAGATGTCAAAGCGGAGATCTTTTTTCAATTCATTAATTTAAGTAAATTTTATACTTTAAATGTATGAATAATGTTCCTCAATGCATCAAATCCATTTAGATCAAATTGTGTAGAAGATTGAAATATGATTATTAAAAATATCTATTGAAATGTATTGAAAACAAATAAAAGACACGAAAAAATATCGCATTCACCCACTTTTATTCTTTTGTTAAAACAACACATATAATTATTATTCTGACCAATTGTCAGTATATTAAAAGAACGCCTTTATTACACTGCATTACGTTGTCTCTCTTTTTGTGTCGCGTTCTACCAAATTCGGTAAAACTTGCTAATAACTGACCTGTACGACTTGATACTTTGGTTTTGTAAACAAAAAACTTGTTATTATCGTACATTCTGTTTGTGCACCCCGGCATCAGTTCTCTTTTGATTCAAGTGCAGTAAACATTTTATCAAACCTGCACAAGAGAAATTGAGTATTTTGCTTTATTTTTATACAATTGGTGTTATCTTCTTTATTATCAAAAAGTAAGTATGACTTGATAAAAATAAAAAAAATTATCTTAATACCCATGTAATTCATTTGCGGAGTAATTTTGACGATGGCGGGATTGTGCGGAGCTTGGCGGAGATGACATACAAACTCTGTGTGTACGAGGGTAACAGCACATCTATGTGTATCATTCTTACGCAGATGATTAGTAACTTAGCTGTGTGTACGGCTACTAAGATGTTCGTTTGGACAAAATAAATCTATGTACAGCAAAGAATGCTGTTGCACTCGTACACACAGCATTTGCATGCTATCTCCGCCGAATGCTGTGTGTACGAGTGCACAGTCCCGTCATCGACAAAATTGCTCCGCAAATGAGTTATATGGGTAGAGAACATTTTGGTTGTTTTATTTTTCTGCACACCTAGTGTAGAAATGGTATTTTTTTTATTCATTTACGGTCAAACGAATACACGCGAACACTTTTAACAACAAACAACAATAAATGCATAAAATCGCCAAATTTACGAATAAATATACGTCTATATATGCAAAATTGCGCGTTGTCTGCATTTCAAAACAGAAACAGATAACTAACACGAATGCAAACGGGTGTTTGTAGACCGCAACCGGTTCAACGATGGAATTGATTAAAATAAGTCGCATCGCCATAGCACGAGTCGAGTGCTGATTATGACCGTTTTCTTTTCGGCATATTCGTAAATAACAATGCACACAAAACCAAACGTGCATATGTATATTATATCACAATAAAAGAAAGCTTGATTTGTTTTGATTTTCAATTTTTGGAGCGTTTGGTGCTGGTTTTGTGTGCTTCACGATCACTAGTAAACAATATAAGTAGGTGTGTACTGGTGCTAAAATTAACAACTCGAGTTAAGGTTAAATACAGAGTTCTTGGGTGATAATTTTCATTTTAAACAATCGACGCGATAAACGCAGTTATTTTGTGCATTTAATGAGTCTGGCTGCGCAAAATTGCTGATTTCAAGTATTAAATTAAAGTGAAGAAGGTAGTTGTAGTTAAATGATATTTGGTATGATTGAACTGCACATTAAATTATGCAATTTTTGCTTGAGTTCACTCTGTTTTCATTGCAGTTCCACTGGGATTGGTAGCAGAACGCAGATTTTCGTACAAAAAGTGATAAACTTCTACCGTTGTAATCTTCCATCGCCTTCTTCGCGATCTCCTTTTGGATCATAAATTTATCGCTTCAAATCGTGTTCCTTTCCAAAATGACCGATGCCATCGTCTATAAAAATGTGTTAGCCTGGCGTGGCTGTGAAAAACTATACCTTGACGATCGAACATGTGACGTGTACTTCCTTTTCAAATGCCACGAAGAAGAGTATGAAAAGGTGCCAGCGCATAAATGCATTCTCTCCGCTGGCAGCCCTGTATTTGATGCCATGTTCTTTGGTCCACACAAGCAAACCGGCAATATAAACATAATCGATTCAACACCGGCCGCATTTCGTGAGTTTTTACAATTTTTCTACCTCAGTACGGTGAAATTGTCGGCCGAAAATTTGCCCGAAGTAATGTATCTGGGAAAAGAGCACATG
>NW_022200084.1:0-3137 GCF_009176525.2 Contarinia nasturtii | reverse complement strand
AAACAGGACGTTCCAAATTGACAAATGACTTGCCAAAAACATGAATACGTAAAATACATTACGTCAAAAATGTCACAATCTCTCCCATCTCTCCAAGCCAACAGATGGCATTAATGTAAACCATTCGCAATGTGTCTCTTCTTAGAGCCATCCACTTGGAGCAGACTAACAACAAGAACAAAAAATAACAAAAATCTAATGAATCTGCGCCTAATATGCTGTTTTTCGTACACGCTGTTTATATACGAGTCATACGATGTGTTGTTTATTCTTTGTCTCGTCATTTCATTAAAAGGCGCAGAAATGGTGCGGGCACCTTTCAAAAGGCGCCGATTGTTCGAACGGGCACTATGTCATTGGTCTAGCACTGACCTGCCAGAACACAGTGTAATAAATGATGCTTCCGAGCCAAAAAGAATAAGTGAACTGTGTATCGAACTTAGTGCCCTCCGAAGCACTTCACTAGCCCGAAATACGGCCAAATCTATTCCGCATTAAACCACTGATAATTCCTGAGCGAATCACGGTGGAAAAATACCGGACCAAATCTGACCGAGAATCGAACTCGTGTCATCACGCCCACAAACCTGGCACGCTAACCACTAGTCTATGGCTGAGTTTTCCACTAGTCTATGGCTGAGTTTTTCGAAAATCGATAATCGGTGTTTGAACAAATTTTTTTTTAATTGTTTATCATTGTTTTGGGTACGAGGAATCCAAATCTGGCGTCAAAATTGATATTTTTTGGTCAAAAATGACCACATTTTGGAACAAAATTGAATTTTTGACATATAAAACGACTACAAATCGCAATAAAAAGGAACTTACATCCGTAAGTCTAACTTTTCGCTCTGTTTCCAAATTTCTTTCTTTATCGAACGAATATTTATTTTCCGAAAGATATTGAACTGGTAGGGCAGTACTAATTCAATAACTACCGAATTCTAATCTCTGAGAGCAGTAAAGTTTTTTTGGCCAATAGACTTTTGTTGCATAAATAATTCAAAATATGTAAACAGGTTATTTTCTTTCAAAGGAATAACAAACCGAAAGTTTGAGGCAATTCTAATACAAATTGAAGGTACCTCCCAAACGAAATTTTCGTTTTTTGAGTCAAAAATCGAAAGTTTTGTATGGGGAGTACCTCTATAGTTGACATTTCTCCCAATTTGGTGAAATTATGTATTTTGGCACAAAAATAAGATCCACAAGTTTTCATTGTGATTAACTGATTAAGTTACTGCAAGCATACATTTTGGAAAGAAAGTCGATCAATTTCGAGTGAAAAAAACGCCCAACTTCATGTCTTAATCACTATGGAAACTTGTGAATCTTATTTTCGTGCCAAAATACATAATATCACCAAATTTGAAATAATTTCAATTAAAAGTATTTTTGGCAAAAAACGATTTTTTTTTATAGGAGGTACTCCTAATTTTGATTGAACTTATTTCAAACTTTCAGAATGTTATTTTATTGTGTAAAAAATAGCCTGTACAAAGTTTTACGTCATTACGGCAGCCTAAAATCATGGCTCCCATATAAAAATTCAATTTTTTGCGATTTTTTCAAGTTTCTGTTTAAACTTGATTGTATTTCAAAACTAACGTCGGATTCGGTTTTCCCGTGTTAAAAAAACTCCAGTACACATTTCAAACTTTAATTTACGTCACTGGGGAAAGATTTAGCGAATTAAAAAAAATTTGCATACCATACATATAAAAATTTGCATTATGGGCACACCATCATGGTGTCACCATGGATACACCGATGAACGAATATCGCTGAAAAACAATACCAGCCTATTCCTCGCAACCCCCAATCACCTTGTAAAATCAGATTTGGATTTGCTTTTCTCTAAGAAGAGTTATCGTGCTAACTAATTACCTATTGATTTTTTGTCTGTCCACATGTAAATGAACCTTGCCAGTTCTGTGTGCTACGGGTCTCAAGCCACGTACTTAAGACCCCCTTTACTCGTGAATACTCTAGTGGTAAGACTGGTTCTGGTCCAATGATTGTGCAAAGAGCAGCTACTTTGCCGCCCTGTCTGCCAGATGACCTCTTATATCTGAATGTGATTTGACCCAGACCAAACGAAGAGGGTTTGTTTCAGCAATAGTCTGAAGCTTATTGTAGCAGGTCATGACAAGGCCGCTTCCCACCGTGAAACCCCCGAGTTCCTTTACGGCCCCCAGACTATCAGTGAAAGTGGCCACATTTCCCACCATTTCGCCCTCCAGAACTTTGCAAGCACAATGATAAATTGCAGATATCTCCGCTTGTTTGACTGTTGTTGTTTGTCCCAGGGGAGTTGAAAAAGTTGTACCTTCGCGCATGCAGTAGAAACCACATCCACTACCCGTATCCTTCACTGATCCATCAGTAAAGTTAGAGGAATGTGCCCAAGTGCTATGCTGAAAGAACTCATTTAAATTTTCCGTCACTATCACCTCAAACTTTCTGTCAAAGTTATAGGACAGCTTTGCGAGTCTGTCAGATGGTGCTTTGGATACGCCAGATTTGGATTCCTCGTACCCAAAACAATGATATACAATTTAAAAAAAAATTTGTTCAAACACCGATTATCGATTTTCGAAAAACTCAGCCATAGACTAGTGGAAAACTCAGCCATAGACTAGTGGTTAGCGTGCCAGGTTTGTGGGCGTGATGACACGAGTTCGATTCTCGGTCAGATTTGGTCCGGTATTTTTCCACCGTGATTCACTCAGAAATTATCAGTGGTTTAATGCGGAATAGATTTGGCCGTATTTCGGGCTAGTGAAGTGCTTCGGAGGGCACTAAGTTCGATACACAGTTCACTTATTCTTTTTGGCTCGGAAGCATCATTAATTACACTGTGTTCGGGCAGGTCAGTGCTAGACCAATGACATAGTGCCCGTTCGAACAATCGGCGCCTTTTGAAAGGTGCCCGCACCATTTCTGCGCCTTTTAATGAAATGACGAGACAAAGAATAAACAACACATCGTATGACTCGTATATAAACAGCGTGTACGAAAAACAGCATAGTAGGCGCAGATTCATTAGATTTTTGTTATTTTTTGTTCCTCTTGTTGTTAGTCTGCTCCCAGAAAACTCAGATGTTAAAATTCAAAGTAATCAGAGAAAAATGCCA
>NW_022200082.1:617-1305 GCF_009176525.2 Contarinia nasturtii | reverse complement strand
CCTTATAAAATAGCGAGTTTTGACTACACAGTACACAATTTAGTTGAATTTGAAAAACATATTTTATTTTTAGGTCTTGACGACTATCATCGTATCGATTGGCCCAACAACAATGATTTCAGCAATGGCCTAAAGCATTTGACCAATCAATACACAGACAACGTCGTCACCAACTCAACAACGCATCCTGGCAAACACATCACCCAGTACTTGAGACTAAAAGTGTTCGAATTGAACACAGATGGAGAAGAGGATGCAGCGAAATTCTTGCAAAGTGACATCGAAAGTGTTGTGAAACTGATAATCGAACAAAGAGTCATCAAAGTGCCAATTCACGATCCAAACAAACTCGAACGGTGTGGCTTTTTGTATGACATGGTGAACGACCTGAATGTGTTTCCAGAAATCGATCTGCATGACCTCACGACTGACGAAAAACATTGGTTTAAGGTCATGCCAATGTTCCTATCTATGCAACGCGAGATAGAAGAGTACAACTTGGAGTGGCCACATCAGCACCGATCCAAACGAAAGAAAAGAAAGCGCAAAAAGTCAAAGCGTCGCCCCAAGCGCAAACAAATGCTCGACGATCCAAACTTTCGGCCATTCATCCGGAATTTAGTAGTGGTGCCGATGTGTGATTTTCGCCGAAAGCACTACAAAATCGATTGTTCAAGCATGCACCAAG
>NW_022200082.1:0-517 GCF_009176525.2 Contarinia nasturtii | reverse complement strand
AATGGAAGATAGACCGCGTAAGTGCTAAAATTCAATAACTATTCATTTATTTATTTTCAGACCAACTTCGTAATGTCGAGTAAGCAGTTTCACTGGAAAACAGGCCAAAACGTGCGAAATGCCAAAGCAAAGCGTTGGACCAAAGATTTCGTTCAAGAGGAGTGCCGAGACAGAGAAAACCAGTGATGCCATCGCCAAAATGGTCACAGTGGCTGAATTACATAAAGCAACGAGTCAAGATGATGAAGCATGGAATCTGCGCTTACTCGACTGCCAAGCACACTCGACTCGCCTTGGACAAACACATCAAAAGCAGTAGTGTTGTCGACAATTGGGTGGAAAAGGTTACCGATAAGCAGCCGACTTTGTTTCTTTTTGGTGCTGATGGCGAAGTACCACCTGACAGCCGAATAAGTATCAAAAAGCACGTGCGGTGTCCAGGGGTTCGTTTGACTTTGAGGTCAATAAACAAACGTCGAGATTGTGCCATAGAGCTGGTGGACGAATGGGGATCATC
>NW_022200081.1:1102-2372 GCF_009176525.2 Contarinia nasturtii | reverse complement strand
ACCCTAGTGTAGAGTCAATGAATTCTATATATATTATTATTTCACAAACTAAGCGTGTAGTAGACGGTTGAGTGGAAAAAAACTACGCATTCACGTGAAAAAGTCATGGTAAACTAATCACTTAACCTTCGCAGTACTTCAAAAAATTACACATTCTTTTCAAAAAAATTGAGTCGATGTACTAAAAGATTCAGACTGTTTAGATGACATTTGAAATATCATTTGTGTGACATACAAGAAATATTTATTGGACAATTAAAATTATTTGTCTTCGAAAAAATGATCTCTTGACGTTTTTTAAATGTATTAAGTGTTTTTATAGTAAATTCCAAATAAAATCAAAGATAATATTTATAATTTGTTGAACGATCATGTTAGTAAAACCATAAATAATGCTTATTTGACATTTGAATGATTCATTTGATTCAAAGTTTTATAATTCGTGTCTACCCCCTTGACTCAGGTCCTGAGTCTCAGGAGCTTAATAAAAATCCAACACTTTTGGCCAAAAGCCAATATTGAATAGGTTTTAATCTCAAATTATCTAGGAGTTTTGATCTCAATCAAAACACTGTGAATATTGCGAATATTTTGCGTAAATTCACTGCGAACATTCGCTAAATATTTGCAAAATGCGTACATTCAACACATGATTTGAAAAATATGCTATATATATTCAATTGATGTGCCGCCATATTGGTAGTTGATATTGGTTGACATATTGAGCCGTATTTTGTGAATATTCTGCGAATATTCTCGTAACATATGAATTTTACTCCAAAACAATCGAATAATATTATATATATATTCACGAATTCCCCTAGCAAATTATAAACCTTTTTAAATAGATCAAATTATATTTAAGTTATATTGATTAATCGATCGCACAAATCATGTCATATCATCAAAAACTCGAAACAAATTGGATCATTTCATCCCAAAACACATTTTTGGGGTTAAAGAAACGTGTAAATAATAAATTCCTACAGACAATAATAAGAATAAAGTAAAAACATGCGCTCGCTCTATGCACGTGGAAATTACGTCGTGGCATTGACGCAAATTGAATGATGTATATAAGAAGGCTTAGACATCTCTAATTTATCACATTCTATTCGTACCGTAAATAGAGTGATTTTTATAATACTTCGAAGCGGAAAAATGAATTCAATTTTACTTGCAGCATTCTTGTTATTCTCACCAGTTTGTCAGGTATTTAAGCACTTTATCTAAATCAATTTTCAAGTTCTTTTCATTTTCGATTCTTAAA
>NW_022200081.1:0-1092 GCF_009176525.2 Contarinia nasturtii | reverse complement strand
ATAAACAAATAGAAAATCGAAATTTATTGGATCAAATTTGGGCAGAAGTTACAGTTGATGTGTCAAGGAGAATGGATGACCTTTTTCTAAAATCGTTTGTACAATGGGAAAAAAATTCAGTCGATATCAATCACATGGAAAAGGTCTTAAGCAATTTGAAGGATGCGATCGTCGAATTCGATGAAATGAATAAGATATTCAGTAGACAATTGGAGGCAGCAGATACGACAAGAAAATCAATTGAAAAGGATATCTCATCGTCCGCAATGGTGTTCAACAAACTTTTAGAAATGCCAAAACTGACAACGAGCATTATTATTGAAGAGGTTGTTCCCATCACTAGTGTAATATTCCAAAAGCTAGCTGAATTTGAGAGTATTATTCAAAAGGAAAATGCTCTTACAAAAGAATTTAATAACAGGCGCATCGTTTGGGCGGATTATATGATTGGCGTCAGAGAAACGCTTTCGACAAAACGAAAACTTGTAAAACCATACAAGAAAACAATAAGCGCCAAAAATCTCGCGAAATTGGGAATTTTGTGCGGAAACGAAGAGAAAAAGAATCAGAAGAAAAAATTACGTGTAAACTAAAGAGCATTTTTTAGAGTTCAGCTAACTCAGTCTTGATAGTGATATTTTGTAAATATAAGGTGCAGTTCTAAGGTGCTTTTATTTATTTCTTAGGAAATAATCAATAAATGTCCATCGTCCGTGGAAATTAATATTTTTTATACTATTGAATTTTTATTATTATTATTTTGTGATCCATTTCCTAAAAAAAGTCATTTTTCACAAGTTTTTTCTACTTTAAACAAGCATTTTCCCATTTTTGGCAAATATTTTCCCACCAACAAACATTTTCTCATCATTGACAAGCAGTCCCCGTTCCTGATCGCAAATCAATTTATGCCCTCTGAAAATAATAAATAAACTAGCCGATTAGTATTTAGTAAAAAAAATTTCATAAGGGAGCCTCTTACATCAGCCGATTAAACTGACATAGCTATAACGCACCATCACATTCGAAACTCGCGCGTGTAGAGTAGGGTGTCCTACTGAATTGAGTTTTGGATATCAGCACTGAAAATAC
>NW_022200080.1:561-1524 GCF_009176525.2 Contarinia nasturtii | reverse complement strand
TCGTGCGTTGCCGTTGTTCACTTAGATCGTATACCAGCGACTATCGTACGTACGATTGGCGTACACCATCGTTAGCTGGTGTATACCAAGCTGATTAATTAGCCAGCTAATTTGTTCATCACTGCTTCGAATTTTAGAGAGATTTGTTTTTTGATTGACTGTTTTTTTTTTTCATTTCTAAGTTTCTGTAGTTGTCGTTTCTTTTGGAGTGACAAGCGTCTGTCTAATAAATGCTTACGGCACTACAGTAAACATGTAAATTGAAATCATCCCCCCGACATGAAAAAAGTGACATGGTGGCGCCATGTACCTGTAATATGGTGGTGAAAGAACAAACTTTGCATGTGCGACCACACAACGTATTTGCGACCACACTGTGATAGACGATTTGTTTTTTCTTCTACTTTTTTTTAAACGAAATAAATTTTAAATACAAAAATGATGAAATCGCAAGGAATTTTCTAATTGTAAACATTTTATTTTTGAAAATAGATAAATTTTATGATCACTCTTTGCGACCACGCACATTTTGCATTTGCGACCACAAATTATTTCATCCAAGTTGATAACAACTAACATCAATAATGTGGTCGTACATGCTCTTACATGAAAATTTGTTCTTTCACCACCATGTTGTACATGGCGCCACCATGTCACTTTTTGCAATACACTGTCATGTCGCAGGGATGATTGAAATATAGTATATATATATCTAGTATATATATATATATATATCTAGTATAGTCAAGATCAAATCATTGAACAAATCATTTAGGGTTTTTGTTTTAACATGCAAACACGATTTGAGTGCGATTTTCATTTTCGAATCAGCAAAATCGCTTTCAACCGGAATCAACGCATAAAACCTTATTATTGAAATTATGAGCGAATCAATTGAATGAGCTTGCAAAAAAATCACACACACACACACACACACACACACACACACACACACACACACAC
>NW_022200080.1:0-551 GCF_009176525.2 Contarinia nasturtii | reverse complement strand
ACACACACACACACACACACACACACACACACACACACACACACACATCAAATAGACAGCGGGACCGTTTGAAAATTCGAAAGAAGAAAACTTAACGATGAAATCGACCGTAAACAATGTTCGAAAAGTGATAAATTTATTCGGAATTCTATCGTTCAGAAAAAATGTCATATATCAGCTATAAAATTTGCAAGAAAATGACAAAATCATAATGACATCCCAAGGAACAATTGTTGGCACAAATTCATCCATTATCGGGCATATGTTGACGGTCAATATTGGGGTTGGATTTGTGTGTAGTTTCAGTCAATTTTACCGTCAAAATGGAAAGGAAAAAAAAGAAAAAAACAATTCAGTTAGATTGAATGCAAAAATAAACTATCAATTCAATAAAGTACTCACCTACGGGTTCTTTTATATTCCGCACAGCCCTAAATAAGGCCCGTACTGCGGCCAAGGGTACAATAGAAATCCTTGGATTTAAACTATTCACACCTAGTAACTAACAAAATTGTTAAAATATTCTTCTTATGATTATTGTTGATTTTATG
>NW_022200079.1:1015-1773 GCF_009176525.2 Contarinia nasturtii | reverse complement strand
GTTCCACTAAACATCTCATAAAATGGTGATTTCCCTCAAAATTACCGTGAACGCGTAAGTTTTGAATGATCCATTGATGTTGAAGATGACGCAATACAAACACCACGTCATCCCTATAAAAAGATTTCGTTATAAAAAGCGACGTAGCAACTTTACGGCATAAATCATGCATGCGACAAACAAATGTTATCAATGTGGATGTTGTGTTTTTATTCTATTCTTTGCTTTCTCGTAATTTTCTTTTCTCGTAAAGAGGAATTGTCAAAACTCCCCAACATTTATGTGTGCGTGAACATAATATGTTTTTATACGAATGAATAAAGGTTGACATATAACCAACTTCATGCTAGTGCTATGAATTAAATTTTGTGAATTGATGCAAATTGTGAAAATTAAATAATAAGTGAATGTTGATTAAAATATTGTTAGTACAAAAAATGTTTAAAAATTTATTTTATTCTAAACAGATTAAAAAATTCCAAAATAATTAGTTCATTTTTCGAAATATCATAGATTTTTCAAACATTATTTTCATTCCGAATCTACTAGTAGCATGAAGTTGGTTATGAATGGTTCGGTCGAACAGCTGTTTTTTGACATTTTGTTTTGTTTGTGTGTGAGTAAAAGAGTGTAAGAAACTGCGTTAGGGACTTTATAAAGTCATTTGACATTACCTCTTTCTAAATATAATACAATCAAGTGACGCATACACTCCGATTTGTTTGTGAACTTTTATTTGACACTGAATTGATATAAAA
>NW_022200079.1:0-1005 GCF_009176525.2 Contarinia nasturtii | reverse complement strand
TGCTCATAGGGTGTTTCCACATGAAAAATATTAAAAAGTGGCTATTACTTTTCCGCACACACATAGTGTGAAAGGGGAAAGTATTGTAATGGGTCAAAATTTACGACATCTCAAAAACATGTTTTCTGGACGTTTCTGAGGTCAGAGAACCCGAATCAGGCCGTTTTGAGCATGGTTGTTGTGGGTCTGTTCCACGTCGTACGTCGTACGTTGTCCGCCGTACGTAAAATTTGTCCATCGATTATCTCACCCCCCAGAAAAGTTATTTAAAATCTGACTTCACGGGATGATTGGGGGTCCCGAGGAATAGAAATCATTAGATTTTGAGCGATTTTGGTTGATGGAAAAAAATTTCATGCCTGGAGTGATACATGGGAGCGACGTGAAAAAACTTGACATCAGCGCCAGTCCCTCATAACTAAAAGTGGTACAAATTCGCAATAGATGGCGCTTATAAATCGACTTATAAACACGCTTACATTTTATTAGAAGAAAAATAAAAAATATTGAAATATTTTTAAATTAACAGTGTCGATTGTAGTGTACACTATACGATATACATGATGTGCACTATAGTCAACACCGTTGCGTGTGTATCTTGTCGACAGTTAGTATAGCATAATGAAATATCATATATGATAAAATAAATTTAGTATTTTAAAATATTTTATAAAATTATAAATATAACTAATTTCATCTTGAAAACTTCTGTGCATTTTGAAAATAAACCAATACAAAAAAAATTTAACATTTCGAAACAACAAATATCACATTTGATATATTCTTTAGTACTTTAAAACCATTATAATCAGAGAAGCACTAGAAGGCACTCCATTTAAATTTATTTAAATTAAAATCATTAAATTAAATATTTTTCTTCTGATAAAATGTAAGTGTGTTTGTCGATTTATAAGCGCCATCTATTGAGAGTTTGTACCATTTTTAGTTAAGAGGGACTGGCTCTGATGTCAATTTTTTAATCGTACGTTTCACGTCGCTCCCCTG
>NW_022200078.1:0-3444 GCF_009176525.2 Contarinia nasturtii | reverse complement strand
TGTCCTTTAATTATGGAATGATTTCGGGCATTCAAGACGCCAAAGCCACTGCTTTTCGGTTTTACTGATCCGTCAGTAAAGTATACCTAAGCATAGTAGTTGACATTTACATGCCCGTTATCCCATTCTGTTCTGTTAGGTATAATTACTTCATAATTCTTTTCGAAGATGTATACCGTTTTAATTTGGTCATCAATAGCACTTAGAGTTCCTATTTGTTCATACATTTCATTGAGAATGAAGGTATGTTTTGCATATCTTTGCTGTACTTCAGTTATGAACTGGCGCAATCTATATGCTGTATTTCTTGCTTCTGCTTGAAAATAGTGATATAGTTTGGGCATGTTTAAAAGTGCTTCTAATGCAGGTTGTGGTGTTGTGCTCATTGCTCCGGTTATGGCTAAGCATGCCACCCTCCGCACGTGGTTTATTTTAGTTCTAACTATATCACTGTTTGTACTGTCATGCCAAAGAAAGGAGCCGTATGCAAGCATCGGCTTCACTATTGTATTGTATATCCACAGTATGCTTCTTGGTGATAGTCCCCAAGACTTCCCTATGGCATTTCTGCAACACCAAAAAATCTTCATCACCAAAGGCATTTATCTATTCGGTGGTTTATATGCGTTTTCCACTGTAGCTTAGAGTCAAGTGTAATACCTAAGTATTTCACAAATTCTCTCTTTTCTATTATCTTACCGAATATTTTTGGATTTATGATCCATCGATAAGTCTTTTCTTGGTGAATATCACTATTTCAGATTTGTCTGGGTTTACTGTTAAACCCACTTCAGTGCACCATTTTTCCACTATTTTTGTTGCCAGCTGCGTTCGTTCTGATAGTGTGCTCATGAATTTCCCTCTGCACACAATTGTGAGATCGTCTGCATACCCAATGGCTTTTAATCCATTGTCCTGCAAACGTTGCATGAGGCTGTTCATTACAAGTATCCAAAGCGTTGGCGAGAGCACACCGTGATACTGTACTTTTGGTTTTCGTATGTGATGGTTCTATTTAGTAACATAGATCCTATCCAGTTTTTCACTGGTGTTTTTATGTTGCATCGCTCAAGATGATCCCGTATTGCATCAAATGAGATATTGTCAAAAGCTCCAGCAATATCCATAAATGTTGCAAGTAGATATTCTTTTTTTTCGAAAGTGTCTTCTATTTGCGAAACCAATTCATGGAGTGCTGTTTCAGTTGATTTGCCTTCTTGGAATGCATGTTGGTTTTTGTTTATGTGGTTTGATTCGAATAT
The DNA here is from genome assembly GCF_009176525.2 of Contarinia nasturtii. Lineage (NCBI taxonomy): Eukaryota > Metazoa > Arthropoda > Insecta > Diptera > Cecidomyiidae > Contarinia > Contarinia nasturtii. Next base: position 2,182 of record NW_022200078.1, on the reverse strand, counting down.
ATTTTCTTTTTTTTTTTTAGGGAGCCCCCCCATTAGGGTAAAATGATGAAAGTCGATTTTTCACTTTTTGGGTGCAGAATTTTGCACTCAAATGTATGGCCAGCTATAACTATCACCTCCCATCACCCCCAAGAGGGGTCCCCCTACAAAATTCACGAACATTTCGAAAAATACCCCGAAATTGGGTCCATACCCCATCTAACAACAAAATTAATTACATATTCGGATTCCTCGTGAAAAATTACCTATAGGACCCATACATTGTCAATCTCTCTTGACCTACAATTTACTTCTTCTAGCTTGTACCTTCAAGTCGGGTCGAAAAGTGAAAATACCCCATTTCATTGTAACTTCACAATGAGATATTCTCTCTTGACCTCTCTTCAAAATGATCAACTTTGATTTGGATTTGATTTTGACCGAGTTCTATACTAATTATCCTGTTCTCTGGAATTTTTTGAATTTTCACACATGAATTCCAATATAGTTGAAAATCATATTCGGATATTTCGGACTGACAGCTTTCATCAAAAGTATATTTCAGTATTATTTTACTGAGGACACACATGAGTGAAATCTGAATACAGTTACTTCTCCTCTAATTCTCAATCTAATGAATCGATTTTATTTGAAAATAGGGAGGAACTACGTGGAATTTCCCGAGGGAAAGATGCTAAAGATGTGGACTGGAGCAAAGTAGCTGCAAGCTTAGAGGAAACAGAAAATGTAAGTACGATAAAAATATTTATATAATGCTATTGCGATCTGTCGACAAAGTGTGCATACGAATTTTGAAGTATCTTCTTAATTTTGATAATTTCTTTGAGCGAATTTAATTTTTTTGATCATAAAATTTACACTCTGTTTAGTTCTAATACTTATAACTAGGAGAAAGTATTTACAAGTTTTCAAGAACATTTCATGGGCAGTAAACTTGAATCGGGACTTTTTAAGCATTGTTCTTGTTAGTATGTCACAGCTGAACAACGAAGTACTACTTCATTATGGTCGTCTGTGTTTATTAGTGTGGCCCAACATTTTTTTTTGCAATCTCTCAGGCCCGGGCTGTTTCCCCCATTTTCGGGCCCGAAAAATCGATTTCCGGTAAAAAGAATATAGGTTGATGGGAGGTATCAACATTTTGAAAAATGACCGATTTGAATTTTACGTATTTTGGAACTTTATACTCACACACGACGAAAGTTTTTTTAAAAAGCATAATCGGTAGATCATGGATGGTTACTAAACTACCATAGCAATTTTAAGCACCAATGGTGTTTTTTGACCATGATTTTCCGGATCCGTTTTTTGAACATTCACAGAAACTTCGATTTTGATGAACCTTTTGATAGCAATACTAACTGCCAAAGAAAAAAATTGATGGTCTATTATTGTAAATCGATAGTCGGTGACATAATAACCATGTCCATCTCTTGTTGTAGCGATGACTGAACGAATGAATAAACCGAAAGGGGAACGACAATGCCCATTCGGTTTCATTACTATTTCAATCATCATAACATTCATTAAATTTTTTGATGCGATGCGAATCAGCAAGTTAGGGGTGTAATTCAAAATTTTTTGATCAATTTAAATTAAGTTGACCGAATAATTTTTTAAATCACAGCGGAGGGCAGTTCGCGCGAGTGACGAAACCACATTAGTGTTTTGAAAAGTCGAACTCACTATACATACACGAAATATACGAAATCCAGACCTAGAAGGCCGTTGGCCCCGGTTGGTGTATGGTTGGTAAGCCCTTGGGCCATAGATCAAGAAAAAATATAAAAGTTTGAAAATCGGTCCACCTGTCTTCAAAATATGGTCCTTTCAAGAAAAGGATCCACAAAAATGTCTAGATGTATGAAATATGAAATCTTAACAACAAATAACTACATGTTTGATAGTTTCCTCGCATAAAATCGATAAAATACCGAATCTTATGTCCTCTCCCACCAGTCCAGAAGGTGGACTATCGTCGGGAGAGGTGCATGCGGCAAGTCACAAATGAAATTAAAAGAAATCTACAAAAATGTTAGTATGGCCAATATTTCATGCAGTCGCTGTGGGACCTAGACTTGACATAACCAGGACAAATGCACATTCGTTCGAAAGGTCTTCTCAAGTGGTGTCAATTGCGACTTAAAAATTTCATGTGGGGGTGGCCAAATTGGCAAAAAAA
>NW_022200077.1:0-7986 GCF_009176525.2 Contarinia nasturtii | reverse complement strand
ACATGGTGACGCCTATTATGTCGAATGAATCAAGCATATTTTCGACCAAAATGCGCCAATTTTGTGCACGGTGAGCGACACCTTCTTCTTCCAGTAAACATTGTTCAAATTGTTCTTCATTAATTTTCGGATATCTGGCCTGTTCAATACGCCCAAGCAAAAAAGACACAAAGGCAATTGCCGATGGCAATTCTATACTACTAAAGGCATACTCAATAAACATGTCATTAGTTCATAATTTTAAACAAAAATGCTTACCTTCTTTAATTTTCGCTTTGCTCAATCGACGAAAAATTTGCTTAATAAAATCAAATAAGCAGATAAAATTGATTGTAAATGAATGGAATTTGTTGATTTTAAAAAATATTGAGCACTTAAAATATAAATCTAAGCAATTTTCTTTAAATATTCGAAAAAAATTAAAAGGTAATAAATTTTGGCGAGGAAAATCATATTTATTTTAAGAATATTTAATATTTGTTTGAAAAGGTGATAAAACTCGATAGTTTTTGTGATTTTTTCGATTTTTTGTACAGGATATGTATTCGAATATGATCGGATCTTGGAATAAATGCCAGATTCGGTTTTTTCGTGCCAAAAAACCCCCCAATACCAATTTTCACAATAATCGATTAATAAACACATCATCTCCCAGAATAGTGGAAAATGGAAACTTCAAAAAAATTTTTTGTATGAAGTCATGAGCCAACTAAGAAAAACGGTTATCACCGATGAATTCCTTGGCCCGGAATTAGGTAGGAATGACTAGTCCCGTCTCTGTCGTTTTTTAAAATTGAAAAAAACTAGGACAGTGTATTAATAAGTACAGATTTAAATTTTGCTGTAACAAATTACGATTGTAGCAATGCATTGCAGTAATTACAATTGTATAGTTACTACAGAAAATTGAAGTTATCGTAATGTTTAGCTATTCCTCAACGCATAAGAATTGAAAAAACTTTCATTCGAATTACAAAAAAACATAAATGTACCTGATATAATTACTTAAAAACGACTATTCCTTTATTGCTATCCATTCGTTTGATAATTTTTTCATTATTTCCATTACTTCCATTATATGCATTTGAAAGAATCAGAATCAGAGCTGTCAACGAACGTTCGTTCGTTCGTTCGTAGGCAAAACATATTTTTATTTTGTTCGTTCTTTCGTTCGTTTGTAAGGTGTATATTATTAGTGAAATTGAAAGTAGATTATATTTTGTGAATTTTGGTATTGAAAACATAAATTATAGGAAAAAATTGAACAAAACAACTACTATTTACTTAAAATAAACAACGTAATAGTCAATATAATAATTGAATTTGCATTGTTAAAAATCGATAAATTTATTACGATTTATTAAATTACTGTTTTATTAAACAAAATCAAAAAACATAAGATACAATAATAATATTAAATTATTCATAAAAATCAAGTAAAATTAGTAATCGATTTTGCGATTTTTTTACAAAATAATAATTCATAATAAAATTATCAATTATAGAAAATGTACAATCTTATACCTATAGTTGGATAGAATTTTATTCCTGAATAGCTGGAAAAAGTCTTCAATTAGAATATTACAATAATAATTGAAATTATTTGCTTCAATTCATTTTATTAGTTGTCATTGATATTACGGGGCAGACTATTGTTGTTGTGACAAAAACAATACATGCATGCACTACTCAGCTTCATCTCTGATGAATAGTTGCTATTTTGAGCGTCATCACATTTATGATTGTTTGTGTAAGTATTGTTTCTATCACAGCAACAATATTCTGCTCAGTAAAATCGATGAAAATTAATAAAATGAATTCAAATAAATTATTTTATATAATGTTTTAATATTTGAACTAAAGTCTTTTTCCAAATATTTATGTATAAAATTAAATATGTTCGGATTTTTTATTAAAAAGTTTTAAATGCAAATCGTTTGATTATGATCGTTGTTTATTTTAAGTAAATAATATTTTTTTGTTCAATTTTTTCTCATAATTTATGTTTTCAATAACAAAATTCATAAAATATAATCTACTTTCAATTTCACTAATAAAATAATTATTTTATTTTCATACTTTTCCTACGAACAACGAACGAAGAAACAAACGAACGAACACCTTACGAACAACGAACGAACAAAAATTCAATAAAAATAGCTTCGAACGAATTGTTCGTTCATTGGTGTTCGTTGACAGCTCTGATCAGAATATCAAAAGCTATTTAAAATGTAAGATAGTGAGGCTTGTCGAAGGGCTTGAATTATTGCGTGAGCCTGAAAAAAATTTCGTTTTAAGGTCCATCAAAGTCTTCATCCTCCACTAGTATAAGCGTTTTTAATATACCAAATGTATGTGTATGTGTTATTCACAACACATGTAAAAATTACCCACCAGCTATTTTTATCATGAAATTGTCATAAATACATATATTCAATTTGCTAAATTTTTCATTTCTGATAAACTCACAGGAAAGGCTAATATGGACAAGCAAAATGTAAATTTGCAAACTGGTTTACATCTAGCCGTCGAACGGCAACATGTTCAAATTGTAAAATTACTTGTACGCGAAGGTGCCAATTTAAATATACCAGATAAAGATGGTGATACACCACTGCATGAAGCTCTACGTCATTACACACTCTCACAGCTTCGTCAATTGCAAGACGTTGAAGGATTCGGTAAACTGTTGATGGGATTACGTAACGTAAGTTGAACCAAATCAGTTGAACAAAATCAGTAGAGTACCCGAATGACATTCACAGAATTTTAGTGAATATTCACAAAAATTTAAAATTCTAAATATGTCACCAGATTTTCAATACGATATCTTATTCAACTTAAAAACAGCTGGAATTATAAAAATTGTTCGACACAGAATTAATGACCAATTCTTGATTCCAAAAAATTCAAACATTATAATTTTCGAGACAACGTTACAGAAATTACAATTTTTCGAGAACTTATAAGTTCAATTCAATTAAAAATTGTGCTCAGATAGAAATTCTTAGTTTTTCACCCTCCAAAAGGGTATTTCGAAATTTGCACGTCCTGGTCATTTCAAAATTTTCCTCAACTCTGAAGGGGTCATTCCTAGGGGGTGTATCTCAGAAAATTTGGCTCAAAATACCTTATTAAACTATTTTCTCCTGCATCAGAAAGTGAAGAGCTAGAAAGAAAGCCTTCACTTTTTTCGCGAAAATCCCCAGAAAATCGAAAGAATATTTCTATTATTTTTTCAATTTTTAAATGGGCAATTGCCAAATCTGTTCGCCAGGTAATCCAACCCCTTGGACCCCTGGTTAGAAGCTATGCCGGCAATATATGATCGAACTTTTCGTTACGAACATTTGAAATGTTGGTTTTGTTCCTTTTTTATTTGTAATAAATGAAAAACTAATTTAAAAACAAATATTTTCCCCATTTCAAAATTTCTCATATATGAGTCAAATTTTGCATGATAATTTAAATCGACTTTTTTTTACATAGTGCGAATAAATACAACAAAACTATTTAAATTGCTTTTATTTATTGCATTAATACCGAAATAAAAATTTTAATCTCTCAGTGATATTTCTTATTTACGTCATTTTTCAATGGAATTACTACGGTTGGATATTTTGATTTTTTTTATAATTCCGTCTGTTTTTATTGGGTACTTTGACTTAATTTAATGACACATTTTTGAAACATTTCATGTTTTCATCGCTTAGCATACGGATAAGAAAGCTTCAGCATCAATTGCATGTTTCTTGGCAGCCAATGGGGCTGATTTAACGATAAAAAATCGCAAACTACAAACGCCATTGGATCTGTGTCCAGATCCAAATCTTTGCAAAGTTTTAGTGAAGTGTTACAACGAGCGTAAGACTGACTGACCATTATTTCCATTACTTTTGATTTATTTTTCCTATATCCGATCTTTTCATAGGTAAGACTGACGATATGGATCTACCCGGAAACATGGCAAACATGGCAATCAGCGTTAATTCATCAAACGTTAATATTCAATCGGATCAAAATACAAATGAAACAATCTTAGAAAACGAAACAAATATAAGCACAACTACCCAATTGGAAGAATGTTTAATATGCTCGGATCTGAAACGTGATACAATATTTAAGGTGAGACAAAGAGAATATGAACAGTTGGCAAATGTTGAATTGTTAATCAATAAAAATACTTATAGCCTTGTGGACACGTTAGCTGTTGCGATACATGCGCACCACGTGTTAAAAAGTGTTTAATATGTCGAGAGACAGTATTTTCAAGGGAAAAAATTGACGAATGCCTTGTATGTTCGGATAAACGAGCAAGCATATTTTTCAAACCATGTGGCCATATGGTTGTTTGTGAAAATTGTTCGAAAATAATGAAGAAATGTGTACAATGTCGTACGCAAATTGATGAAATGGTGCCACTATCTGTCTGCTGTGGTGGCACAGGTGCTGTAGAAAAAGTATGTATATTGCGACGATTCCATATCAAATCGATCAAAATCTGGAAGCATGGTAAAATATTGTGCTCAAATTTTGTATATATGTTGGCCCTCATGAGAAACTAAGATAACCAAAATTTGGGACCTTACTTTTCACAAAGTCGTAAAAAATCAAGGAATCAATTTTCGAAAAAAATGGTCAAAAATCGAAAAAATTGCATTTTCCCATTCAATATAATTTGTAAACTTTTGTTTAAATACCCAGATATATGTATATCGTTGAATAGGTAATCGATAGGTCAAAACCCATAGCAATTTTTACTTTGACCCGATTTTTTGACCCAATCGGGGGCAGGGGGAACCTACGAGGGGCACCGTCGGGTATCTTAGTTTCTCATGAGGGCCAACATATATACAAAATTTGAGCACAAAATTTTACCATGCTTCCAAATTTTGATCGATATGATATGGAATCGTCGATTGTTAAGTAAGCGTGAGCTTGATCAAATTTCTCAATGTTTATTTAATTGATTCAATAGGTTTCAGCATCACTTGATGACAAAAATGATAGCGAATTAATGTTGGGCATCAATAAATTGGGCATTAACGTTGCAATGAATAATACAGTATCTGCAACACCTTCAAATGCTGCTGTTAATCAAACGAACACAAATATTAATAATATACAGTTGGATGACGTACAGAAACTTCAACAACAACTGCAAGATATCAAAGAACAGGCAAGATAAATGCATTGCATTTTTCATTATATTACCACTATCATTTCAATTGTTATTTCCATTTTTTAGACAATGTGTCCGGTTTGTTTTGATCGCATTAAAAATATGGTCTTCCTTTGTGGTCATGGAACATGTCAAATGTGTGGCGATCAAATTGACGGATGCCCAATTTGCCGTAAAACTGTTGAAAAACGAATACTGTTGTTCTAATGACGTTATCGAATAATACGGAAGTCCACGCTAAATATAGCCAGACTTCATGATAAGAACTATTAACATTGTTCCTTAAATTAAACTAAATTAATTTTTTCATTTATTTGTTTGATTGATTGATTGATGATTTTAATGTGCAATTTGCAGTGTGTGAACGATGCTATTCGACAATAAAGTATTCTCAGTTTTTCCATCGTCGCTATTTAATGTATTACACTATTACTATCATTACTGTTGTCAGTCAATTCAGTGTTGCTCAAAACGATTGCATCTCCTTCGCTGCTTGATGACCACCAAGACTGATATGAATCATAATCGGCTTCATTGGAATTTGTTGTTTGTTACTGAAATGTAAATAACAAACACACATTATACACTAATCACATGAATTCGAAAATTGTATACATTATTAATTAGATACAAATGAAAACAATTTATCAGTCGACAACGAAAAATCAATCAATTCAATCGAAAATTGACGATGTCGTGTCAGTTATTTTGAAAGACTTTGAATTTTGAGTGAAAAAAATTAAAGCAACCAAAAGTTTATGTCAATAAGAAGAAAATCATAGGAAAGAAACGCCGAAAAGAGACGAGTTGCTATTCTAAAAATTACTTTTAAAAATAAATCGTTCACCTTCAAAAATTCAAAACTCATAAACTCAGGTGGATCGGTTATATAATACGGAAGTCCACGCTAAATATAGCCAGACTTCATGATAAGAACTATTAACAATATATTCCAATATTTTTTCTATTTCTTTATATTCTGAAAATATTTATGTTCCCATTAAATATACTACCAGCTTTTGGCCGTGGGTCTTAATGTGAAACGTGGGGCATAGTTGCCCTGTTTAGAATATGCTGACCCCAGGGGGGTCGGGGGTCATAACTCCTTCACCCATGATTTTTTTGACTCGAAACCTCGAAATTCGGAATCAGCATCCCAAATTACTCTAGAAATGATATTTGTCTCGTGCCCATTCACCCCAAGTCTCCCAACAATTCAGAGCCCCCCAATTAGGGTAAAATGATAAAAAGTCGATTTTTCACTTTTTGGGTGCGGAATTTCGCACTCAAATGTATGGCCAACTATAACTAATTTTATCCGCACAAAATCGACTTTTTATCATTTTACCCTAATTGGGGGGCTCTGAATTGCTGGGAGACTTGGGGTGAATGGGCACGAGACAAATATCATTTCTAGGGTAATTTGAGATGCTGATTCCGAATTTCGAGGTTTCGAGTCAAAAAAATCATGGGTGAAGGAGTTATGACCCCCGACCCCCCTGGGGGGTGGGGGGACTTGGAGGGCAGGGGTCCTAAAAAATTTCTCTCATCATTCTGAACAACTTTATAGTACATTATTTTTTGATGAGGTTTTGACATGGTTGGGTACTCCCCTGTCCCCCAATTGGGAGCTTGGGCACCCCTCATTTTCACAAATTTATTTTTTCAGCATATTCTAAACAGGGCAACTATGCCCAGTTCAATCGGTGAGTAACACTATGGGAGCATTACTGGTAAGAAATATCCATATTTAGAATTTTTGTATGAAGAGCCACAAATTTAGTTCAGTTAAACCTTTGGCGATACCTACAGTTGATCAGAAGAAAAGAATGGAAGAAATAGAAATTAATCAATGAGGAATGGAACAGAATGGAAAATGAATCGAGGGAATGGATCAGGAATTGTAGAGTAATGGAATAGTAATTTTTAAGTAAGTATGCCATTCTTTGGCGATAAAGAATACATATTTCACATTGTGCAGCATAATGTGAACCCAACCTAACACAACGTTTCAATTTTCTATTTCAATTCTAATGATAAATTTCTCCCAGAAAAAATAATAAACTATGTGTATACAACTGATGTTTTGAACAAATATCATTTTATAAATGTTTTTTAAAGAATTTATTGATTTTTCATTTCATAAATGTAAGCATCGTAATATAAGACAAACGTATGAAATCTTTGAACGAAGGCCGAATACAAATATATTTTGCTCAAAATACAAATGGAGAAAATTTTAGCGTAAAAACCAAATATCTTTGAAGTCGGAATAAAAGTAAAATAACTCGACTTATTTTATTTTCACTCGCAATTTGTATAAATTTGGTTTTTAAACTGAACATTTTTATATTAGGTTTTCATGCGTGTTTTTCAAATAACAATAATTGGTTTGAGACTCAAACTTTGAGTTTAACTCAACTCATCGGTTCGCTTCCATAAGAAAATACATGGTCCACACGTTCGTAGAATGAGAAGAAACTCAATTTATGCCCAATGTGTTATTTTATGGTCGAGATTTTATCTCGCTCATCCTTGTATGTATTATTGTGATTACAAACAACATTCTGTTCAATGCAGTTCTCACTTTTATTTTGCTGCGCAATAAAAATCATCAACACAAAACTCAAAGCGATGGCCATTGACAACAATTTTTTTTGCGCAGCAAGATTTTATTGCGAAAAGTATGTGAATAGAATGTCGCTTGTAAACACAATGCCATATATAGAACAAATATGCAAGGATGAGCGAGACAGCATGAGACAACAACTTGCCAAGCACGATTTTGGTGACAGGGATAGCAA
>NW_022200076.1:4628-5393 GCF_009176525.2 Contarinia nasturtii | reverse complement strand
AAAAAAAAACAGTTAAAAAAATGGTTCGACTAAGTATCGCTGTTCAGATTTATTCAAAGAGCAACATTTTTTGTTGTTTGCGCCTTAAGTTGTCAATGTCGATTATTGCATACTTGTGTGCAATGTCGATACTTTACACGTACAGTCGCGTCAATCGTTGTTTGTTACACAGATGTTTGTAATCACTTCCAGTAAACATAAATACAACGTGCTCTTCAAAGCATTGAGATGTTGATGCTTATGCGCATTGCGCGTGTATGTACAGTGGCGTCGATCGCCTTATAACGTTGCATTCATATGTATTGGTAATACAGCTCACTGTATTATGAAATAGAAACATACACTTAGACACATTTCATGTCGAATTCTTAAAGTGTCATATTAAGGAGATGTCGTTTTATTTTTCAGTTCAATACAAAACGGAACTTCTTATTAATAAGTGAAGATTTTAAATAAGAGAAAGTTCAAATCAAGTGATATTTTTTTAGTGAAAATAAGAAATTAAAATGCGTCTTCGATCAGCTCTTGGAAGTGAGAATGAAATCAGTGAGTCAAAGAATGATTCACTTCACAGAAAATCTAAGCGGGTAATTATATTACAATCTTTTGCTGTTTAAAGACCTGTATTTTTGATATTTTTTTGTTCAAAAATCAATACCTTTTTCATCCTTTCAAGCCTCGACAATTGAGCAGAAATAATGTTCGAAAAAATAGAACTCGCCTTGATAGTGACGATAGTGTTGCAGCAAACACGCGTTTTCGTTC
>NW_022200076.1:0-4618 GCF_009176525.2 Contarinia nasturtii | reverse complement strand
AACAATGGACGGGTGATTAATATTCAATGTTTTTAAAAATGAATTTTGTCTATTTGAAAAATATATATATACGATTTCTGTCCATTTCAGTTAAATATATTGAACACAAACAAAGATGGAGCAAAAATCGGCATTGAAACGCGTCTTCGTTTGAGGAAAAAAAACAATTCGGACTATAACAGCGACAACAGTGTGATAAAAAATGATTCACTTTACAGAAAATCTAAGCGGGTAAATATATTCCGATTTCTTTTGCTGTTTAAAGAGCCGTATTTTTGACAAACCATTTTCAAAAAACAACATATTTTTCATTCTTTCAAGTCTCTTTGTTCGAAAAAAGACATCAATAGTAGTCTGAATAAAAATGGAGAGAAATCGAAGAAGGATTTCAAAAAATCTAACAAAAAGACACTGATAAAGGTACGTACTACTAGCTTATAGTGCTCCATGATCAAAGAATCATTATACATTTTATTTTTAGCACACTTCACACTGGGTAGCCGGGGAATTAGCTCTTGCAAAGATGCGTGGGTATTGTTTTTGGCCATCGAGTATTTTAGGCATTTCAAAGAGCACAGCCACCGTATTATTTTTTGGAACAAATCAAACGTGAGTGCCAAAAAGAATTATTATATTAATCAGTTTTTGGTTCGCTTTAAATTTTATTGTTAAATTCAATTCGATCTATTTCGATTATAGGGGCTCTGTTCCGTTGACAAATTTAATGTCTTTTGGAAACAATGCAGCTGAAGAAACAATCAAGAAAAATCTCACTCGGAAGGGGTTCGAAAAAGCATTCAAAGAAGTACTTTGTATTTTACCAAACAAATTAAGCAAGAAACTAAAAAATGTTCTAGTTTAAAAAATCACATACACAAAACACGTACGATATATTTGTTGATCACAAAAAATAGACACTATATTTTAAGAAGTTTGCTAGATCGAAAATAATTCTCAAAAATTGTTGGTTATTGTACTTGTTATCATCAAATTTTTTACAAAAAATATCATATTCAAAATGAGAAATGTTTAACAGATAATTGTTTAAAAAAATATAGTCGTCCGTACAAAATTAATCTTATTTGTTTAAATGTTGCTTGAAGAGCATTTTAAGTATGTGATAAAAGCATTGTATTCAGTCGATAAAACAAAAAAAATCATTCAAGAGTGTTCACATCACTTTGGCTTTTGAAAGATCGGCCGCTCTGAAAAACAAAACACAAAGGAAATATTTGAACAAATCATGTCTTATTTCAAGCGACTCTATTCTTTGTGTAAAATAATAAATTGATTCATATGACTATACCTTTGGCTTTCACTTCGACGATCTTGAACAAAATTTTTTTTGGATCCATGCCTTGGTGCTTTGTCATTTTGTGCGTATTGAAGTTCGTTTGATTTTGATATATTTGATTACAAACAGTGCATTTGAAATTTCGCTGTACTTCGTCGTGCAATTTTAGATGCCGACGCAAATTGCTTTGTTTGTTTGAACTGAATTCCATGAAACATTTCGGACAAGTCAGCACTTCTTTTTCAACGGTGGTTTGTGGTTGAGCTGTGAAATCGATCGGTTCGACGACAAAAACGGGCTGAATGTATGGCTTGCTTCTCTTTCGGAGCTCTTTGAATCGCTTTGACTTCGGCATCGTAAACACGTAAACCCACGATTATATTCTCAATTCAAAAATAATTTTTTGAAATTCAAATCAAGTGCGAACTGCTCGGAATGCTGAATGTGTATAATTGATGACTTAAGAAGTTGTGTTGATTCAGCAGGAAGGGTACGCTCAGTGTGCAAAAATGCGACTATCAATGTGTGTCCGAGGTAGTTTATAACGAATACATGTATACATGTATTTTTGCATATTGACATCGGTCAATATTGTTTTAAAATGAAAATGGATCTTTGAATCGTGTGCATGTATTTACTGAAACGATACAAGTGGACACATCTTCAAAGCAACCGACAAAATCTGTGACTTGAAGAGTTGTGTTGATTCAGCAAGAAGGGTCGGGTGACATAATCAGTGTGTGAGAATGCCAATACAAATGTGTGTTTGTGGTAGTGTATAACGAATAAATTTTTTGGCGTCATAAATGCTGCAATATGAGAATGAATCTTTGTATTGAGACATTGTGTGCATGTAGGAACGCTTCAGATTGACATATCTTCACAGAAACTGAACAACTCTTTGTAGCTTGTTGAAAAAGTATTTTGATACAACATCAAAATGTTCTGGGGTAAGTTTCTTTTTGAATTTGATTTATATTTTCAAATATTTAATATATTTTGCACTTTGACAAATAGGTTTGAAAATAAACAAAGACAGTCGACATGTCTATAATGGCGCATCTGGTGACTTGCATTTATCGACAATTCTTTTGGATTGCGAAATGTTACCATCAAGTTACAAAAAAATGACACAAGTTTGGGTGGATTTCAACAAGAAAGAGCATTTAATTGCCAACTTATGCCGTCAGACAAGTCAACTGGCCATCGACATTGGATTCATAAAAGGCGAGTCGGTATCATTCTTCGTGAAAGGTGATGGTGACGTTTACATTAATGGATACATCACCAACGACAATGAAGCTTCGACCACCCAAGATGACGTCATGTCTTTGAAGAGGTAAAAAACATTTAGGTTATGTGTAGTCACAAAATAATGTGTAACTTTTTTAGTGATGAAGCGAATGTCAATATTACCGATATGGCTAATGAAGCAACCGAAGACGTAAAGGATGAGTATGTGTGAGCGAATAAAATGATATAATTTTGTATTCTGAAGCATATGTCTTTTACAATTATTTCAGAGAATGTTTGGCAAAAGGACGCGAACACCTTGAAAGAGCACCCGTAGTGCCAAATCCTCGTGAGGTGCACAGTGACAGGTAAGTTTGAGAGAAAGTTTAAAGTATATTAATTCTGTATTTAAAAAAAACTAAAATATGTTTATTTTATTTCAGAGAATGTTTTGCACAAGGTCGCGAACACCATGAAATGGCACCCGGAGTGCCAAATCCTCGTGCGGTGCACAGTGACAGGTAAGTTTGAGAGAATGTTTGAAGTATATTAATTCTGTATTTAAAAAAAACTAAAATATGTTTTAGTGAGCATGGTTTTTACGATACCAACTGGGACGCCTACACCTATCGCCAACCGCAAGGTAAATTATACAGGTTTTGCTTGAATGAAATTTTTTATTTGAATTTATATTATTTATTTAGGTTATTGGAACGAATGGGATGAGCGTGCTTCACAATATCGATATCCGTATCCGTCAGATCGTTTCATGGCCCGTCAGCGCTATTCACCTTTCACGCCGAAAAGTATTGTTCACAGCCCAACGGTAACTAAAGGTCCTACTCTCATACCGACAGAAAGACTAATGGATCCTCGCGCCGTCAAGCGTGCAACCACCCACAAAACTCAACGCTAGTAGAGAGCAGTTTTGAACTCATTTATATCCTTTCATAAATAGCCATAGGCATTTCATTCATATTACAAATAACAATAATAATAATTGATCATTTCTCTACAATAAATTTATGAATTTAAAGAGCTATCTAGCTAAATCTTCAAAGAGATCGAAACAGTGTGTCAATGTAAGTAAAGGGATGATGTGAATTGATTAAGTGTTTTTGACATTTGAATTTTTTAATGTTTTAGACTGATATAAATTCAATACAACATATATATGCCTAAATTACTTATTTTCACCATAATTTGACTTAACAAAGACTAAGGATAACAATTTTTATAATAATTCGAAGCTCTTAAATAATAAAATAAAAATTGTGTTATACTTTTTTTTTATTTTCTTGATTTAACACAAAAGCACATGTGATCTTTAAAGATTTACTATTTTTTTCAACAAATAGAATCAACTATCAAAAATGATATGCAGTAAATCTGATAGATAGTATCTTTAAAGAGATCAGAAAATATTCGAAATTATACGTCGATTACTTTTGTTTATATACATAATGATTTACAAACAGCATGGACTGGCTCTTCAATGGTAAAATTATTTATTTTTGTGGAAATCAATTTTTATTTGAAAAGCATAAGAAAGTGTATTGCACACAGTGGTTTTTTTTGTAAAGTTTTATTTCTTTGATTTGAAATTATTTTCATATGTTGCTCTTTCATAAACTTTAAAGAGAATCAATATGAAGAAAAACAGAAAACATTCAATGATTTTAACTCACAATTTAATCTGCAAAATATATGCTTTAAAGAGATCAAGAGACACTTAATTTTATTATTTTTAAAACATACGAAGACTGAACATGGTATAGGATTCCCTATTAGTAGCCAAAAACTCTGACGAGCCTCTCATCACCCGAGGTTCGGAATTCTGCCCGATGATCGAAAAATCCGAAATTTCCGAAACAGCCCGAATGACATAACTCCCGAAAATGCCCGAAAGCCCGAGCGGACTTCGAGCCTCTTAGTCCCGAATATATAATATGCTCCGAAAGCCCGATCTCGGGATATTTCGGGTTTCGGGAAAAAAAAATAATTTCGGTCGGGCCTCGGTCGGGCTCGGGCGAGGATGAAGGAAACTCGGTCGGGCTTCGGGCCGATTTTTCCAGCCCGTTGCGACCTCTG
>NW_022200075.1:1953-3204 GCF_009176525.2 Contarinia nasturtii | reverse complement strand
CAAAAATTATCCATCAGTGGAAAAATTTATTATAAAGAAAAAAAAAAGAAAATTTTTTAGAGAAAAAAATTGAAGCTCAGTTAAAAACAATATACGTGTTCTATGCAAAAGTGTGAGAAGAGTGTGAGAAGGGAGTCGAATAAAACTATACGAAGAGTGTGAGAAGAGCGTGTACACTCTTCGAAAAGAGTATTATACTGACTTGGGTAGTGTCTAGTGTGTAACACCAAAACCTGCTTGCTGGACATTACTTATAAATTTCATTCAATTTGCATTTCATATTTAAAATGTGAAGTGAGCAACAAAAAACATGCAAACAATTCCAGAATATTGATTAGATTGTTTTTTCATTACATCACATCATCGAATGAATTTGGAACGGACATGACGTGTTTATGGGAGGCATGGCGACGTGCCAAACCGTAACGCTACCTAGGCAGGTGGCCTTTTGAACCATAAATTCTATATTGACGGTCTCACATTTGTGTGATTTCATCTATTGGGATTGAAGCAATTATAAAGCTTAATCCCAAAAATGTGTAGTTAATGTTTTTGGTCGGTAAAATTTTACATTGCATGCCATTCCTTTAGAATTGACTCAGTACTCAATATTTCGCGACCTCATATTTTTTCATGTTCAATAGCTCTAATCATCTGTACAAGTTGTGTACTTCCCTGTACACATTTTTTTTCGGAAATGTACAAAGAGAGTTTTGTCAGTGTTGCCTCCACGACACAAAGTTTTTCGCCGCGACGATTCATATGTTATTAATGTTATTTTCGTTGATATTATTTTCGGATGAGGTTTTATGTGTGCTTCGGCAATATACATTCATTTTTCATTCTATGCATTCAAGTGTACTTCATTTAATCGTTATAATCGATGGATGGTAGAACGAACGAAAAATGTGTATAATAAACTTAGTGTTAACTACTGTGAAAACATTTTTAAAAAAAACGAAAAAAAGTGTTTACTTTATGACTCGTTGTGACGCTTAACGGCATGTTATCCAATTATTAATTTTTATTTGGAAATAATGCACCAGCACACAGTAAGAAAATATCAGCCGACGCTATACGCAAAACCGACTGGTACGTGCGCTCATACGTTTTTACATCTTTTACATCTAGTGACCATACGATTTTTCGACTGATTCGTTACTCTTTGTGCGTATCTTCGCACAGTCGAAAAATCGTATGGTAATAGATGTAAAAGATGTAAAAACGTATGAGCGCACGTACCAGTCGGTT
>NW_022200075.1:0-1853 GCF_009176525.2 Contarinia nasturtii | reverse complement strand
TAGATGTAAAAGATGTAAAAACGTATGAGCGCACGTACCAGTCGGTTTTGCGTATGGCGTCGGCTGATATTTTCTTTCTGTGCATGCTTTAGTTCTTTCAATAGATACATGGTAGACGAAATATGCATCAGCCATAATGCAAAGGCTGATACTGAACTGAACTGAACCAATTCAATTTCGTATAATTAAATTTTCAGAGTTGATTTTCTATTGAAAAGTTGTTGATCAAAATACTTTATAATTTGAATGTAATAATCAAACATGAACCCATTTTTTGCAGTGAATATATTCTTTTCTCTCTCTCTTTCTGTCCGAGTATTGCTCGTTTTTTCCTTTAATTGATTGTTTAATAAACAATGTTTATGAATAATTTAAAAATCATCCACAAAAACGGGGAAAAAATAACTTTAGTCATTCTATTCATAATGTTAAATTTCACAAGTGTTTTTCCTCTTTATACATTTAATCGAAATCTATTTGTCTTTTAATATTCTGTTGCTGCGTTCAAAAAATGATTTCCTGGTTAGAAGACAAGGTAAGATTTCACCATGGTGCAAAACAGTAATAGTGAGTTAAATGAACTCCTTGTTCTGACCTTATGCACTGATTTCTTTATCTTGGCAACATTTTTGTGATTTTTTTTTTGGCGAAGTTATCATATTATAGGAAAAAAAATCTTCTAGAAAAAGAAGTAACAACATCAAGATCATTGAAAGAGAGAGATGAAAATGAAAGACAACGTCAAGGAAGATAAAATTTAATTTACAATATTTTTCCACTGAGTGCTAAACGAGATGAGCATCGACTTATGAATTCAGCGCACATCGGGGTGTAAGTGTGTTAAATTTCCTCTTACCTGAACTAACAAGCAAAAAAGTCATTATTTGTTTGAATGCTTTGCGCGTATTCTTAATGATACCATCTCAATACCCTCCGAATGATTCACGCGATGCACATGAAATGAGCGAAGTGAACGAAGTACCTATTTGGTATGCATTGTGAATTTTTGAGCAATGAGAGAAAGAGCGCGAGCAACATTTCAAAGTGAGAAATTTTCGCATATATCGCATGTATTGCCGACAACAACGCATTCTACAAACATTTATTTTTCCATTTTAGTAGTTGATTCATTCGTAAGAATTCTATCACTCGCAAAATATATGTATATGATATATTTGTACATCAATTTATAACAGGATAAGAGAATATCATGGTCTCAAATAACAAAAACAATGTTAACATAAAATGTCTTACATCCGTAAGATGAACTTTTCCGCACCGTGATCCACAACATGCATTTATTACAAATCTTTTACTCAAAGAATTCACGAGAAAACTGAATCTGACATTAGTTTTACGATACAAATAATTTTCGAAGCACTTTTCATACAAAAACTACTAAAAATGGGAATTTTTGTATCGCAGCCATGCCTATATGATATCGTAATCTTGTGAAAATTTGCAGAGGTTATTTTTTTCACAAAAAGTTAACATTCTGAAAGTTTTAAGAAATTTCAATGCATATTAAGGGTACTTCCCATACAAAATTTCGTTTTTGAGCGAAAAATCCAAATTTTTGTTCGGGAGGTACCCCTAATATGCGTTGAAATGTCTTCAAACTCTCGAAATGGTATTTTTGTATGATAAAAATAACCTGTGCAAAGTTTCAGCTCATTACGATATCATACAGACATGGATTTCATACATAAATTCAATTTTTTTTAAATTTTTGTATGAAAAGTGTGTCGAAAGTTATTTGTATCGCAAAAATAACGTCATATTCGGTTTTCTCGTACCCAAAAACCCCCCAATACACATTTTTGAGTGTTTAAGTATACATTAAATATCACTTT
>NW_022200074.1:0-1500 GCF_009176525.2 Contarinia nasturtii | reverse complement strand
ATGCGAAAGACCAATTATGATAGTTTTCACTTCCACGGAGTTTTTCTACTGTAAACTCTTTTACACTCATTTTGAATCTTTTCTTTTTTTTTTATTTGCAAAACAATTCACTTGATTCGTTATGTTTTGTTTTATATTTTTGTCTTTTTAATTTTTCTTTTCGTAATGTTTCTACTTAATTCAAAAAAAAATTTTAACAGAATATTTTAAACAACACTTTTGCGAATTTTGTGTTTTGCCTACGTAGCTTGGGCACATAACCTGAAGGAAAAGAAACACGACTGTTTTGTTTGAGTGATAAATGCACAATGAATCAAACTGTTTATTCAAGAAAATTACAATAATATGAATGCCAAGTCGGCATATTTTTAATAAACTTAAAAAGGGCACTTTAAAATCTTACTTCGAGCGAATTAATGTCTAAATTGAAGAAATTTTCATGCTATGATATATCAGTAGCGTTATTCTGTTGAAATGCTGTTGAAGTGCCAATCCATTCAGGGAATGGTGTTTCTTCCGCAAATTTTACGATTTCATCAGAGGTATTCACTAAGTTTTGAGGCAATGTTGATTTTTGATTCGATACTGGCGATTTTATCAGGAGATTTTCTTGTACTATGATTTTTTTTGGCAAGTGTTCATTTAATGTTGGTTTCGAAACTGGTTCAAGCAATCCTGAATAATTGCTGACAGTCGCTGTTCCCTTTCTTTAAAGAAGATTCGCGCGTTTTTTTAATAGTTCATTGCGGGATGTACGGTCACTTATTTCGCTGTCAGTGCTGGCACTTGCATTCATAATAATATTGACTTTGTTATTTGCTTCTTCGAATGTAGCGAATGTATGCTTAACTTTTACTTCAGTGTACTTTTTCCATTTTTTTGTGTCAGGCACTGAATGTGGATCACGTTGAAGCTCTGATTGTTCTTTTTTCGGCAACCAAAGAACACCGTCACATTCCCACAGATGAGGAGCACATTCCACCCAACATTTACCACTTTTGAAGTTCACCATCACTACTTTGAATAATTTTTTTGATGCCATTTAAAAAAAAATGTTATGTGTTTATATAAAGAGGTTGAGATATGAAGAGCACCGTAAACAGAATGACAACCGGCTTATACTAATTAGTATTTTCACGAAACGGTAATATTTGAAGACGTCATGGTTTTTTCACAGTGACCTTTTTATGACGAAACATGTCAAATGTTGTTTGAAAAGTATTTGTGACATTTTAAAGGAAATACAAATTTCTTTTATGACTTTATTAAGAACAAATGAGAGCCTGAAACCCAAAACAAATTATAAAAATTCTTTTCGGAAAAAGTGCATAAGAAATTATTGAGCACAAAACGAGAATATAGAGAGTTGAGAGTTAAAACAACACATAGAATACTGAGAGCAAAAGTAGCATATATCGATTTGCTGTTTTTACTCTCAATCAGAGCTGTGCAAGAACATCAATGTCCGACTGTGATCGGTCGTTCGTGTGCGTTTTTTTC
>NW_022200073.1:0-2814 GCF_009176525.2 Contarinia nasturtii | reverse complement strand
CGAATGTTTTTTCTATGTTGCGCGGATGCGCATTCTAATTCACTAAAAATTCCACATGGCTGATGCGACAGCTCCAATGAAAATGACAGCACTGTTAATGTTTGATAACATTTAGTGTGGATTTGATTATTCAATTGGAACAATTTAATCCGTTAGTTATCATTTAATCGCTTTCTAAAATCTACTACGTTATAACTATTACTATTCTGATGTTTACTAATTGATCTTGAATTATATAATTAATTTAAAGATTTTTCTTCGATTCAAACAGTCTCTGCAAAAATATTTCCAACTAAATGCTAAAAAAATTGAATTTAGAAAATACCACTTAATAACCTTTCCACAATAAGTTATAATATTTTTTTGAACATTTGTATGATATTGAAAATTGTTAAATGTTGTTTTAATGCGGAAAATCCGCTATTATGCAATGCCAGACTATCTTCGGATATGGTATAATTTCTTTAATCTCTTCTATGCTCTTTGTATCAAAAGACTATGTCATGTTTGTATTCTAATCGTATATCGACATTTTTCCGATCAGACCAGATCTTACAATACCAAACATTATTGTTCAATAAGTGAAAATACAAAATTGGAATTTTTCTACAGAACGCTGATGTCTATTATTTTGAACATTGGTTCTTCAGCTAAAATTGTAAATTTGCAAAATACTTTCAATGGATTGCCCAACCAAATGCAAATTTACATCTCATCTGTGCACTTTGATAAGGAGTAACTATTTCAAATTGTATTATGTTGAACTTTTCATTATTCTTCTTTCTTAATTATCCCACCGAAAGTCGGGATTGTACTTAAGAAATAAACACTTTGTAATCAAACATGCGCGCTGGGTTTTTTCTTAGATTTGCAGTATAAATGTATAAACAATAGCAAAAATACACTAATTTTGAAGTCAAACTTGACTTATTTAAAACTATTCTTCTTCGTAAAACTATCTGTTATGTTCATAAATATGGTAGCTGATGGATTGGGATTGGGAAGAGACCGATTTAGAGAAACACAACCGCTTGGTTTGAGTGATACTTTTCAACTAACTTTTATTATATTCGATTATCAATTAGGCAGACTGTCGACGATGCAATTTGTGATTACAATGCAACAATTGGGTATGGCGATCGCGCGATATCGCGTGATCGCTGTACTCAACCGTAATTAGGTCGCTGTCCATAGTGGAATGTGCCAATTCGGCACATTCGACCAATGGACAGCGATCCGATTTTACAAAAGTACAAAGTTTAATGTAATAAATAAATTAGAAAAATTGGAGAACTAGCTTGTAGTTCCCCAGCATTTCAAATGCAAAAAGCATCACTAATGCGATTTTGAACCTTTTGAATCTTTTGAATACTTTAGACGATTTGATTTTGAATACTTTCACTGTATATTGACATTGTAAACTATTTTCTATACATTTTATTGGTCAGTTAAAATTTCAAATATTATTATCATAAATTTCATATATTTTTATAACATCAATACCCACAAAACCTACCGGTTTGGCTTACACATTAGATTATAAAATCCCACATGAATGCAAGAGCGGAACATTTCCAACAAAATCGTTTCCAGGTAATTCATACCTCTATAATAGATTGTGTGTGTTATCGATTTTATTTCAATATCATAATGATGCATTTATTTTTGTCCATTCAGTGCATCATGGGGTTTTCAGTAGTTGTTGTTGTCGTTGCTACTAAAACTGCTGGCAAAATATTCTCGACGGGAACGTCTATAGCATTTTTCTTCTCACAGTGTGCTGCGGTAATTATCGATTGTGTTAATAAATATTTTGCCGATTTAAATAATTACAATGTAATACTAAGATGCATATTTGGCATGAAAAAACCTTCACGGTATCTTTCACTTAAGCAAAAAGGAGGAGGATCCTACTAAAGAAGCAAATATTTCATTAAAAATTGATTTGTTTGCTTATTTGTGCAATAAATATTTTCAATTCATGTTAAAAAATACACTGCCTTAGGACTTGGAAGTAATGCTTGATGTATCGATGCATAAACGAGTGGAATTCAAAAAATATTTTAAAGCCCCAGAGATCCGCAGAAAAATTAACCAATTCAATCAAAATTATATGATTTGAATTCGAGCCATATCGACTTTCGTCAAAAAATTCATGAAAATACACAGAAATTCGGTAGTTTGTTGTACTAGAGCCACTTGTCACAAGGTCGATCGGGTATTCTGGGCATGTTTTTTCGAAAGGGCATCTAAAGACCTACAAACTGAGCGATTTTAATCAAAATCGTAGAATTTGAACTCGAGTTACAACGTACAAATCAAGTTATCTTGAAGTTCCCATACAAATTCTTAGGGAAAACCTCATTTACAAGAAAATTAATTTTCTTGGACGAATTTTCCAAAAAAAAAAAAATATAGTTTTCGTGGATTGGGCTCAGGAATCTGAAAAAATAGGTTTCAAGTTGATAGCTTGAGTTATGCGTGGTACAAACAAACAAAAAAACCGAAAACGATTCTAAAGCTTGATTATAATTATACATCAAGCAATAAATGTGAAAAATTGAAATCTAACGTACTATGTCGAAAACATGTATTTTGTAGGTTTTTAAAACACTTTTAATACAATCAATGAAGCTTTCTTATCTATGGTCACTATCACAGTTTGTCTCATTGTCTAAATTGAAACTGTAACACCATAGGCGTATATTGTCTTGTGTATATTTTTAGCCATTCGAATCGGAAGGATGATATAATCTAATATTAACTATTGTAAGCGAATGAGGTGACGGTGGCAACACTGTCAAATGCATGACA
>NW_022200072.1:0-2053 GCF_009176525.2 Contarinia nasturtii | reverse complement strand
AGAACTATGGCCCAATTTCAGATAGGTTATGACTTCCTAATGCAACTCATTCATATATATAGGAATGACACAAATTGTTATAACATCGATATTTCTAGTGAATCAGTGAGATGTGTACTTAGCAGTATGGATGTCAGTAGGGGTGTGGGATCAGACATGGTTTCTCCTATCTTTCTAAGAGAATGTGCTGATGTATTGGCTGAGCCACTAAGCATGATTTTTACTCTAAGCATTCGTAATGGCGTTTATCCCGATAGCTTTAAAGTTGGTAGAGTGACTCCAATTTTTAAAAATGGTAAGCGTAGTGATGTGGAAAACTACAGAGGTGTTACTGTTTTACCCGGGCTTGCTAAAGTTTTTGAACGAGTAGTTTATATTCAGTTGAAACTGATCATGTCATCGAAAATATCCAGCACGCAACATGGATTCGTTTCTAGCCGAAATATCGAAACGAATTTAATGGAAATGACAAATTTAGCGCACACTGCATTTGAACAGAAATCTCAACTAGACGTTTTTTATGCAGATATAAGCAAGGCTTTCGACTCGGTCAACCCAAATAAGCTGATAGCGAAATTATCAAACTTTCGTTTATCTAATTCAGTTTTATTATGGATGATCTCCTACCTCGACTCGAGGCATCAATATGTAAGAGTTGGTAATGCTGAATCGGAGCAATTTTCTGTGCTTTCTGGTGTGGGCCAAGGCACAATACTCGGACCATTGCTTTTTATCGCATTTTTCAATGACTCTGACGTTGATATGCCGGGAATTTTTTCGTCAAACTTCGCCGATGACAAGAAACTTTCGGTGATTGTAAGGAATAATGATGACGTTCTAAAACTACAGGAGGCCATAAACAGTTTTATGATTTGGTGTGAACGGAATGAGCTTAAAGTTAATCGGTCAAAGTGCCGTATTATATCATTTCATACTAAAAATCATCCTATAATCAACGATTATACAATTGATGGCGAAATTATTGAGCGCGTAAATGAAATTCGTGATTTGGGAGTTATTCTCGACCGGAAAATGAACTTCAATTCACATATCGAATATGCTTGCAATAAAGCTAATGCTGCCCTACAATTTGTGAAAAGACAAAGTTACTATTTCGATAAGGACATCATAAAGATCCTGTTTTTTGCATTAGCCCGTTCAAATCTCGAATTTGCGAGTACAGTTTGGTCACCATCGCTCACAACACAAAAGAAATTTGTTGAGCGTACTCAAAAACAATTTGTTATGCTGATCAATGGCGACTATTACAACCGATCAGTAAGCAATTACGTTCTACGTCCATATGTAGAGAGATGCTGTGATTTAGACCTTCAAACTCTGGTTAGGAGAAGAGTTAACGCTGCTGCTCTATTCATGCATTCCATCTTAATTGGCAAATACAACGCACCACAACTCCTATCTCAAATAAATCTTAACACTGGAACTAGAACACTACGCAATCCTGAATTTATTCGTCTCCAAACATGCCGCACTGATCATTCCACTCAATCGCCATTCAATAATGCTTGTCGTATCTTCAACTATGCTTCTCGATTCATCGATCCATCGTTGCCACACTATCAATTTCGACAAAAGCTCCTTAGTCTCCCTGATTCTGCTTTTGGATCATGGGCTAGTTTGTGAAGCTGATTGCATACATTTGTGATATATTGAAATAAAATTAGAATTAAATTAGGGAGAAAGGCAATGGAAAACAAAACCAAAAAAGAAAGAAAAATACTTTAAAAAATTTTTTTTTAGTCATGATAATAATTCAATTATTTTCTCATTTCTAGTCTGACTGATTATCAATTGATATTTACACCTAACAAATTATTTATTTTCACCTAAAAAATTATGTATTTATATCATTTTCAACTATTATATTCACCTAACTATTTGATTATTTAACTTAAACTCTTATTATACATATATTATATATATACTCTGTAAAAATACCTAAGTTCAGCCAGCACTTGGCGGTGAAATAAATCTAATCTAATCTAATATATTTATTTTCTATTTTATCATTATCAACTTAAAACAGTTTACT
>NW_022200071.1:0-2096 GCF_009176525.2 Contarinia nasturtii | reverse complement strand
GGCATCTTAATAGATAATAAACATACTACTACTCGCTATTAACATCGATCCTAATACTACTACTAATGTTAATATGCGTAGTATGATTGGTTGTTAATATTTCTGTGTTAATAGGACATCTATAATCTGGAGAAAGAACATTTTTTTTTCCGAAAAAAGTGTGAATTTTGTGAAAATTAAATTTTTTGTTTACAATCAGAATTTCTTGAAATTTGGCATGCCTTATTTTTTCCAGTAGAAAATAACTTTCTGAAGTTTTACAGACGATCGGATAAAAAATGAGTATAGCTCTCATACAAAAGTTCCAATATTTCGATAAAAAAGTTTTTTTTTTTTTGAAAAATGTGAATTTTGCGAAAATGAAATTTTTCGTTTACAGTCAGAATTACTTGAAAATTGGCATGCCTTATTTTTTCCAGTAGAAAATAACTTTCTGAAAGTTTCAAGGCGATCGGACAGAAAATGAGTATAGCTCTCATGCAAAAGTTCCAATATCTGGAGAAAGAACATTTTTTTTCGAAAAAATTGTGAATTTTGTGAAAATTGAATTTTTTGTTTACAATCAGAATTTCATGAAATTTGGTATGCCTTATTTTTTCCAGTAGAAAATAACTTCTTGAAATTTACAAGACGATCGGTTAAAAAATAAGTATAACTCCCATACAAAAATTCCAATATTTGGAGTAAAATAATTTTCTCAAAAAATGTGTGAATTTTATGAAAATGAAAATTCCAAATAAGCATGGCACAATTAGATTCAGTGAGGTAAACTTATTGCATTGAAAATGGCTAGAATCTTTAAATTTCACTTTAAATTCGGCAAAACTAAATAGCATTAATGAATTTTTTTTTCTTCTTGTTTCATTAGGAAAATATAAAATAAATGTAAATGATTGAAAATAAAATGAAAATAATTTAAATTGGAATGAAAAAAATAAAATAAAAATGTTTTTAGTATTGAACACAGAACGTTCGCTTGATAAAGTCGACACGTATCCACAGAGCCACATCAGTGCATGATTTGCACTAAACTATATGACTACTTGTGCAGAGTGTGTGTTTTTCAAATGAACCGTCGCACATTTTCATGCATAAAAAACACTTTAATCGTTGTTTAGTCTCTTTCAATGTACAAAATCGATTAAATATTGAAAAAATAATACAAATTATCCCAAATATGAACGTGAGAGATGGATTTTGTTTGAGTTTTTTACATCGCAATGCTAATTTTTTTCTAGAGCAAAAAATCACTACAAATTGAATCAATATCAAACGAAATTAAGTTTTAAATCTTTCATTGGATATTTAACAATAAAATAAAAACATGAAAAAAATTAATAATTTAAAAAAAATAGTTTTTTTCACGCAAAATCATTTTACACTGAACTTGCAAAATCAAAGTGTAAAATGACGATTCACACTGGGAAGAAACAACTTCAGTGTAAATGGGAGGAATACAATGAACACATTCATGTTCACACTGTTCAATTTCTCTGAGTATAGTTATTAGAATGTTACTAGTCAGAAGACTAATAATAAGATGCATGTATCTTATTAGTATTGTTATTAGTATAGTTTCTCATCAGTATATTTCGATTGGTCTTACTAGAAGAAAATACTACTGAAACACGAAAAACTGCAGAAAGGCAGTCAAAACCACAAAAAAACTCCCGGTCGATTTTTCTCGCATTTCCGATGGGAAATCGGCAAAAATAAGCAAATTTGTGTTCACAAAGTGAACACCATACAGCCAACTACTTTTTGGCCAAAAATCAAAATCCGCTGGAATTTGGCTGATTGGTGGACTTTCAGGATTTGGCCTGGTTTCTAGAACTTCCAAAATGTAATTCCATATATATACACAGAGAAATTTTTTTTTGTAAATGTAAAGGGTAATTTGTAAGTTTAATATTACTTTACCAAATTACCGTACGAATTCTACCATTTTGTCATATTTTCAAAACAAACGACACGAACAAATTAAATCTACCCCAGCATAATATTACATTTACCAATTGCCGCGTAGCAGTCAAATCATACCTAACGTCAACATATCATCGACTGTGTTATTAAATTCTTCGTATTGAATTCGACGA
>NW_022200070.1:0-1084 GCF_009176525.2 Contarinia nasturtii | reverse complement strand
TAGGGTGTCATTAAGACAAAATTGTTAAAGTGGTTATTTTAAATAAATTGAAAAAAAGTATAAGTCAAAGGTATTTTATTTAAGCAGTTATATAATCTCACTGCGAAAAAGAGATTACCACGTACAGACATTGATAATTGAACAAAAAGAGAACGAGCAACTAAATGCAGCTATAAATCGATGCAATCCAGCGTAAGTATTGTATATATTTTATTAGTTTGTGCAATAGAGTGGTGTTTTCTATTTTATATTTAACGATCAAAGTCGCTGTTATTTTTAATTCAAGAACAAGTGTTGTAAAATAATGCAACCCAAAATCTCAAAACACTCTTAAATGTTCTTCTACTTTTATTTTTCAGATCATCAGTTACAATTAGCGGCGTAGAATATAATCGATTGCTACAGAATGAAATTTTGATGAAAAAATACAAAGAATTGGCTGAGAAAAAGGCGGTGGAGCTAAAGCGAGTGCATAGCCAATTATTCCACTGTCGGAAACAAGCACGTAAACGAGCTGGCCAAAACGTTGAATCAGAACCGAGTGATCCTGACAATGCAGATGCTCCAAATGTAAAGATCCATTGTTAATTTACCCACATTTTTCGCATTTTTATCACACACATCCAGACACATTCTTAATTGCATTTTGCCGCGTTTTATCCGGTCTTTTTACTTTTCCGCACACATAGTGTAAGGTGAAAAGTATTTTAATCGGTCAAAATTTTGAAAACTTCAGAAACATGTTTTCTGGACGTTTCTGAGGTCAGAGAACCCGAATCAGGCCGTTTTGAGCATGGTTTATGTTAGTCTGTACGTCGTACGTCGTACGTCTGTACGCTCATGTCACGCATCAGCGCACGATTTCCATGTTTTAAAATCGGCATATTTCTCACGTTCATTAATGCTCGCCCACGCACAACGCAAACAATGCGAATATTAGTCACACACGCGTGCGTAAACCTGTGCAAATATCACGCATCAGCGCACGATTTCCATGTTTTCCAATCGGCATATTTCTCACGTTAATTAATGCCCGTCCACGCACAACGCAAACAATGTGAATATTAGATACACACGCGTGCGT
>NW_022200069.1:0-1141 GCF_009176525.2 Contarinia nasturtii | reverse complement strand
ATAAAAATTCAAAGTGTTGCTCGCTGGAAGCATTTCCATTGTATTACCATTACTGTTGCATGGATTAAAAAGTGCTGCTCCATCTGGCATTGCATTTTCCACCACTTCAGATTGGTTCATGGAATGATTATTTTGTTTTTTTGAATAATATTTATTTTTTTCATTACCGTTGTCATTGGTGTTCGCGTTGATTGGGTGGTTTTGTTCGGTTTTATTTTTATGATCTTCAGTTTTATGGTTTTTCCGCTTGCAAATCTTACAAAATAGTTTCTCTTTCTGCATCGTTTTTTCATGCGTTTTTCTTTCATTCATCGTTTGCCTTACGTTTGTTGTATTTAGCTCTTCGTTGCATTTTGAAATGTGCGGGAACAAAGGTACACGAATTACCACTTGATAAACTTTTGACCTTGTCAAAATTATTCCATGACATCAAATGTGTACAGTGGCTTAATTGCGCTGTATGTATGCGTAAAATATATAATACATGCTGTCAACGTTTGGTTACCTTCATAATGAATAACGCACGAACTGACATACCTGGCCGAGTCAATTTGACACCAGATTTGCGAACTAAATTTGTTTGTACAGATTGTTTTTTGGTCAAAAATCATATTCGATTTGATCGACGTAACAATGGATATGCCGTAAGTATTATAATTATTAATGACATAATCCATTTAAATATTATTCAATTTCCATAGGGTTTGCGGCAGTACAGCTTATTGGGTGTCAATGCTAGAACACAAAAAATGTTTGTGGATGTATTACGTAATCCTGATTTAATGACACTTGAAAAAATGGATCCAGAATTAAAAGAAGCATTCGAAAAATCATTTCCAGATGGAAAGGATCATTTAAATCCACGCCGAAATACCTTTATCTCACTGAAGTATAATATCTACCCATTTTTTGGAAATAAACGAATTTCTATTCGTATTCGAATATACACTAGCATCGATGATGACATAATTTTTTTTAGGGGGGTTGATAGAAAAATAGAGAGTGATCAAATTCCCATTATCGTTCAAGATATTGGAATTGAAACATATTATTTTAATATTCATTGTTTTCATTTGAATTCTCATACAGAATTATTCTTGAGTCGACTTTGTCCCTCCGGCATACAAAGTCTACCCAAGAA
>NW_022200068.1:0-3108 GCF_009176525.2 Contarinia nasturtii | reverse complement strand
AAGTGTTTCAATGGGAAGATTATTTCCCCTGGATTGAAGATTGACATTACGCATGCGTGTCGCAAACAATCAATTTCACCACGAGACGATTTGAACGAAATATTTAGTTGATTTTTATCCACATTCACATCAGTTGAATCTTTTCGTCGTGACAAAGCACATGCACTTTTTCCATATCGCAATGAATCCTCATTTTGGCTATAAAGCCTCATCGCTTATCGCCGATTCATCCATTCGAAAGCAATGAACTTTTTTTTACATCGCCTTACCTTACCATTTATTTGGCTATTTTCGTAGCTGAGGCTTCTTTATGTTGATTTTGGCTCGATTTTTTTGCCAATATATACACCATATTCGATGTGTTTTGAAGATTTTTGATGGATGAGGATTCAAAAAATATACCAGCGACTTGCATTTCTCGATTCATATTGACATACATATTTTCGCTTCACTGACTTTTTCAATACACCCCAAAAAGGATTTTTGTACATGCGTTTGTTTTTTCTGTTTCTATTTTTTACTCATTCTTCTGTGTACTTTATTTGTTGATTTCGAGAGAAAACCGATTTTGGTGTATTTTTCCGTCAACATTTAATGATGCAGAGTTCATATTTTCACTCTGATAAAACGCACATACAGTAAACTTTGCACTCACAAACTGTGTTCGGTGAACACAATGCCTATATTTTCAATGTGCACACACATTCACATAGAAGTTTGACAGTTGTCGAAAAATTCAAAACTAATATTTGGAATGTCAAACTTCTATGTAAATGTGTGTGTGCCGCACATAGTTTGTGAGTTCAAAGCCTACTGTTTGCACGCACTACCAGAGTGAAAATATCAACTCTGTAATGATGTTTGAGACTGTTTTTTTCGAACCAATAGAGGCTTCAATATTTAAGAAAGGTGCATTAAAAATAAATTAAAACCAGTTGCGTTTTAACGTTAGGGAATTTTTGATAATTATCGAGATTAGAGCAGTATATTTGCTGGATATTTTTTTTATCATTATTTGGACAGTTATTTCAATATCTACTGATACCGTGTTCTGTGTCAGTTTAATCAAAAAAATTAAAAATTGATTGATTAAGAGAGGATATTGAAATAACTGTAATGGAACACCGCGAACTTGTGCATTTGAAGCGCATATAAATACATTACGAGAAATATAAAAAGTCTCAGTTTCGAATAAACTTTAAAGTCGCATGTTTGTTTTATTTCGTTTTATTCTTACAAAACATTATTTTTTTAAAGCATGTCCAATTGTCCATACCGATCCAAAAAATGGTTTATATCAAATGATCATTACTATTTCCTGATGGATGCATTCGACGAACGGTACCAAGGAGGTCAATGATTTTCGTATTTCCTGAGAGAATAAAAATGAGTTTAACTTGTTAATTCATCAAAAAATATGACAAATATAGGTTCATTCGTTATTTTTATCGTTGACATTTGCACCGTTTTTAAGTAGTATTTCAACAATTCGCTCATGACCTATAGAAATGGTTTTGATACAAAGCTTAAGAAATGTTTTATAATTTATATTTTCTGGAGAAATTTAGTGAACTTTTACTCACCTTCTTGAGCGGCGACTATTACTGGTGTCGAACCGTCCTGATTCTTGATATTTACGAGGGCACCATTTGTGATCAGTAATTCAACAACACGTTCATGTCCTTGATTAGATAAAAAAAATTCATGTTCTTTTGTTAATACATTTCGATATGAAATACGATCCCTTCCGTTACATATTTTTAGAATTTTTTTTATTTTAAATAATTAAATTTGAAGGTTTTTATTCACCTTTGAAAGAAGCCATATAAAGGGCCGTTCGTCCGTCAATAGTTTGCAAATTAATATTGGTGCCATTCTTAATCAATAGCTCAACTATATTTGAGTGTCCTGAGGAAAAAGAGATAAAACATGTTATATGATAAGAAATTGTTCACAATTGAACTGTTAACCCGGCAGGTACAATATTAGATGTAACACAATTGGATAGGCGGGGCCTCTAACGATTTTCAAACGGATAAACTGAGTCAAAATATTTTTATCTTCTATGAATTTCCTACATACACAATTAATGCATATGTACACAAACAAAAACTTTTTTTTTTATTGGGTATAGCCCACGAATATTCACGAATATTCATACATTTTGGCAAGTAAACAATAACTTGACTTACTGTAAATATTCGTGGCTATCGTGATTATCACAAATGTAACGCATGCCGCAAGCGCATAAGCGTGCGATAGTGCATGCGCGAGTTAATTGAATTAATAAACCACAGTTAGTTTTAGAACTGGTCGTCCCGCTAATCGCTTGTTGTTTCATTCATTGCCTTACTTAATTAATATAGGTCAAAGGAATGTAAGTACATATATCTATAAAAGGATCATAAAACGTAGTTTACACAAATACGTAAAATATGCGGCGAATGGTGTATGTAATTTAGTGGAATGTCATTTGTTCACAAAGGCTTAGAATATTAACTACAGAGCTATGAAGTTCTTCACACAAATTAATTTTTTGTCAAAGAAACATAACTTTTTTAGCCTGAATTTTTTATACTTTTAATGGTGTGCGTTTCACATCGCTGCTGTATACAAAACTGTGTTCATTTGAAGTTTTTTTAAGTTCCGAGCCCCTAGCTTCATTCATTGGGAATTTTGAGAAAAAAAGCTTTTCTTGATCTCAGAGACTTTATCAGTCGGGTTATAAATATTCAAATTTGAATGATATTGTTACCTTCAAAAGCAGCACTATGTGTTGGTGACCATCCGTAGTTAGTTTTCAAATTAATATCTGCTCCATTATTAAGTAATAGCTCTACTATATTTGAATGACCTGAGTGTAAATGAGATTAAAGTGTTATTCTCTATCAGACATTATAAAGAGATATTTTCAGCCAGATTGATTATAGCAATGCAAGTGTAAGTATAACCATAACAATCACTTCTATTGTTTCCACTTACCTCTATCCGAAGCCAAATACAAGGCAGTTTCTCCGTCGTCATTTTGATCGTTCACATTTGATCCGTTTTTAAGTAGCACTTCAACAATTCGCTCATGGCCTATCGAAATGGTTTTGATACAAAGCT
>NW_022200067.1:0-3602 GCF_009176525.2 Contarinia nasturtii | reverse complement strand
ATAGAGATGGCGTTGCGGGCGACAAATCTCAAACAAAGCGACTTTGGCGTTAAAAATAAACTTTTTTTTATCCCAATGTGTTGTGTTTATCGTGCAACAATGCTCATATCTTTTGTGCAATTGTCTCTGTGCCATTTGTTAATCACAAATATGGAGAGAATTTATGGAATGGCTAGTTGAATGCATACAAGATAAGCACGATTTAAACATGTTCGTTCGTTACGCGACAAATAGAAAATGTGCGTCACATAAATTTATATAGTTTTTGTCTATTTTGTCGGCTGTGTTCTCGTCTATACTGCATGACGCCGCTTTGAATTATATTTTATGCAAAGCAACATTGATTGATTGATTAATAGTGTGTAGCCTATACATTGTTCCCTGTCCATAATTAATTCCGATACTTTACTGTCTATGCACTTCCACATATCGTATGCATTTCATTTATTGATTTATCTGTTACTTTGTTCCGATATTTTCAATGATCAATATAGTGATGTCCGATTAAACTGTATAGGTAGACAGCGTTCTGAATTTTATTCCGTTAAATTTTACGCTGATACCATTTCGAATAGTGATGTACGTAGATAAACTCAGTTAATAAGTTCAAAATTATTACAACATATTGATATGGTTAGAGATTTATCTAATAGTTTTTTTCAAAAATTATGCATCATAAAATATGATGGTTCTGATCACCTACTGCGGTATTTTATTGAATGCATCACTCGCTGAGAACATATTAACGATAATTCATGTGATTGCGTGTGTGATAGAGAGTTTTATGCATTTTAATGTAAAGCGCACTGCACTGGGCGGTTTTGTTTATTAGATTGCGAAAATATTTATTCACATAAATTTTGTACGAATATAATTAAGTTGCGTCAATATTTTCATACAAATTCATGTGATGGTCCGACAATTTAAGCTGCGCTTCAACATTTTGTGTTGTTTATACATTTCTGTTACAACATGTTTATAATTGACTCCCGCTCAATATTAGAGATGTTTCAAGAACAACGAGAAGTAATTCAAATCCATCTGCGTACTTATTTGAAGGCGTTTGTTTTTAAATTAATACCATTAATACGTATAAATTTACCATCGACACTAACTAGGATGCGAAACGGTCCGTAATTTTTTATTTGATTGTGTTTTTTCTCATTAATTCCACTCACTGAAATTCGAAAACTCTAAAAATAGAATTGTTTACCAAAAAATCGCAATAATATTTATTTCTCACTTGAAAAAAATAAACGTTATCAAGGACAAACTTTGCGTTACGATTATAATTCATGACTCCATGATTGCTGGACCAATTTGAAAAACCATCGATTGTTATGACTTCATTCACTGATTAAAGAATATCTCGTTATTTTGTTGTTCACGTCGATTGGCTATCAACTTTCGATATTTTATCTGTGATCTTGAAATTTGGTGATTATTCCGCCCATGCAAATAAGATATTCTTGGCAGATAACTCGTCAGGATGTGAAATCTCAAAATATTGTCAGGATGTGAAATGATGACTGAAATGTGATAACATAATCTCACTTGTTTACAGCTAATCGAAAGATTGTTTCATATTTTAAAAGCATATACATCGCAACATGCATATACAGTTGTTATTTTTTATCAATATGAAAGCCATATTTTATGACAAATCACGTCTAGTGTAAAGTTGAAAATCAGAAGACTCGCATATTCCAGTGCGAACGAAAGTATTTTTACTATTACAGAAATTCGAACAATTTGCACAATTCAGTATTTACTCCTCAATAAAAGTTTTTTCAACTTTATTTGAAAATCTGTATAAAATAATTAATAGTATTGTGTGTTTTATTGTGACAATGAAAGCAATATATTTGTTTATTTTATTTATATTGTGTTTCGAAGTGCACGCAATTTCAAATTTAGACCAACAGCTAATTAATGCTGCTAAAAATGGTAATTTGACACTCTCATCAAAATATCTATAATATAAATGTCTGAATAATATGCACATGAAAAGTAAAAGTAAAAAAATAGGCAAATGCCAAAAAAGAACTCTATATCTAAATCTAGGGGGGAGACACAAACGATTAAACCATGATTCCAATATAAAAACACTAATCCTACTATTCCACCAATCCGTCATTTCATTGTCAAATGTGATGTCACATTTCGCCGCTATTCACTTTGTTGAAAACTTATTTATCGATACTGGAGTATGACATTTTGTTATTGATAATTAAAATTATTTTTTTCATCAATAAAATTTTGAGAAAGAGTATCTATTGTTTTTTAAATTTGTAATCGACTTTTGAACTAAAAAATATTTCAAAAAAGAACAAATTACTATCTCAAAACAAGTTCAATGCTTTTATCAAATTCTGTACTATCGATTACAAAAACTTTGAATTAACCCATTTTCGCTATTCCATACACGGGATTAGTGAATCCATGTGAATCCAGCTACTGAATTCTCTATTCCACTTTAATTTCTCGAATTTTTACACTAAAAAGTCTAATCCTATTCCACGTGTCTACCCCCTAGATCTAAATAGGATTTCTAAAATACCAAAAAATAACTCTATATCTACGTTGAAGATACAAATTGTTCTCGTCGTAAAATCAAAATGTCCCAAATAGCATGCTATTTCATCTCATTTCAAATGAATAGTCAGCTCAGTATAAAGTCTGTCTTACTTTTAATTTTTTCTAGGTTATACAGATAGAGTCAAAACTCTAATCAAAAATGGTGCTAATGTGAATTTTAGAGATGTTGAAAACGATACGCCACTTCTTTGGGCTGCTCACAATGGTAACTGAACATTTTTTTCAATTTATTAATTACAAATGTAAGACACCCGAGTTTATGTTATGTTTAATAAGGGAAGATCAGTTTGAGTCAGCCTGACAGTTCAAAATAATTGAAAATCACATACAAATAACGTTTCGTTGAACTTTTTAGATTCTTTCTAACTTTCGACGTTGATACATCAAGCAATGCCACAGCACTGAAATTCTTTTTGTTGGAAAATCTTTTCAGGTCACATTGAAACGATTAAAGTGTTATTAGAAAATGGTGCAAATATATTCGATAGAAATAAAGCAAATGAAACTTCACATGATTTAGCTGTTCGAGAAAGTAATTTGGCTACACATTTTTAAATTTGAAATCATCTCAATATTTATAATCACACACTCTTTCAGGTAAAACAGAAGCAGCTAATCTTCTATTGGAAATGAAGAACTTTAGTAAGTATCATAGTTTTAAATTAATCCGGCATCTTTTAACCCTTTACTGCTGATGAATAGAAAAAAAATCTAAACATGGGTTTTTCGGAACCAACAAAAAAATAGTAAACTAGATTTTAAAAAACCGTAAAAATGAACTATTTCTAATACGATTTGTTATAATTTCATGAAAACCACATGGCAAATCGAATGAAACGTGTTTTACATAGTCGAACATTCAAATCATCACTTAAGTGGATATATTAATGAAACCATGAAACGAATAACAATAGTGGTAACAAGCCACAGCTAAACCAAAAAAAATATATATATAAAATCACAAAATATCAAAATACAATTTCGAAAAACCTAAAAAAAAAAAA
>NW_022200066.1:0-1070 GCF_009176525.2 Contarinia nasturtii | reverse complement strand
CGTCGATGTAACATATGAACCGCTTAGAATAAAAGTAGATAATGGTAAAAAGTTAAAAAAAATCTCAATCATAAAGTGCTATGAAAATAATACTCAATCAAGAAAAAAAGTGAAAATAAAAATCGATCATAAATTGTGTTTGCCTTTTATTTTCACTTTTTCCCTTGATTGAGTATTATTTTCATAGCACTTTATGATTGAGATTTTTTTTAACTTTTTACCATTATCTACTTTTATTCTAAGCGGTTCATATAGTATAGAATGCCATTTCACGATAACACGAAACTTCGTTAATTTTTTTCATTTGATGATTCAACTTTGAATCACGTACTATTTTGAACAATAGTGAATAGCTGTAATGTTTGAATTGTATTGATATCTGAAAAAGTGCAATTAGAATCAATGTTGTGAACTGGGGCGGAGACTTGTCATATTTGAATTATGAGCTAAGACTGCACAAACAATTAGTGGTTGACACTGTCAACTTGACAGCAATGTCCAATTTGCTATGTCAAACACATCAATCGTTCTGAAGAAGAAGCACATGTTTCAGGCTCACTTGTTTACGTTTACATAGGCTTTGCCAGTCCACGGTTTTGCAATTGATTAATTGATTTAAAATGAAACCGTCAAAGAGTGTGGTGTCGAGTTATCGAAAAATATTGGTTGGATTAATTACTATTTCAACAGTTCTATTGCTAATTTCAATCTACAAAAATGTGACTTCTTCAAATAATTTTGATGGTCAATTTATTGGATTCAACGAAACTATACATTATTCGAAAGGGAAGTTCGAAAAAATAGAAAAAGATAAAAAGTGTTACGAACTTCAAAATCACACTGGAAACATAATATTTCTTGACGACATAGAAAAATCACCACCAAAGTCGGACACGTCCATTTTTTTCATTTCGACATCGTGCATTAATGATGGACTTGTTGTGCTGAATGCAAGGTATTTGAATTGAATGTATTCCACTCAAGAGACTTCAAATGTAACCCTTTATTAGGGAGCATTTTTCTTTTGAAATTCGGCAACTTTTAATTTATTTTGTTTACTCTTATAGGGA
>NW_022200065.1:0-1559 GCF_009176525.2 Contarinia nasturtii | reverse complement strand
ACTGAATCTAATTGTACCATGCTAATTTCGAATTGTACCTCACTGAATCTAATTGTACCATGCTAATTTCGAATTGTACCTCACTGAAACTAATTGTACCATGCTAATTTCGAATTGTACCTCACTGAAACTAATTGTACCATAAATTGCGGTACTATTAAGTACATTTTTGGTACAATTATTATCAGCCATAAAATTTGAAAAAATATCGTTGATTTTCATTTTCGCCATTTTTTCGGGAAGCCCCCGGTGAATTTTGAAGGACATGTTCTGCAGAAGAACGCCATCGAAGTAATGACTTTATGATGATGTTATTTTGAAGGTACATTTTAGGTACAATTATTATCAGCTATAAAACTTTAAAAAATATCTTTGAGTTTTGTTTTCGTCATTCTATCACAATATTGAGTTAGCCCGAAATGTGGGCTCCAAATATTATCCAAACGAGTAAGGTACAATTAAAAATAAATTGCGGTACTATTAAGTACATTTTTGGTACAATTATTATAAGCCATAAAATTTGAAAAATTATCGTTGATTTTCATTTTCGCCATTTTTTCGGGAAACCCCCCGTGAATTTTGAAGGACATGCTCTGCAGAAGAACACCATCGAAGTAATGACTTTATGATGATGTTATTTTGAAGGTACATTTTAGGTACAATTATTATCAGCCATAAAAATTTAAAAAATATCTTTGAGTTTTATTTTGGCTAGTTGACCGGCAAATTGAAGTACCCCGAAATTTGAACCTCAAATATTAGCCAAACGAGTAAGGTACAATTAAAAAGAAATTGCGGTACAATTAAGTACATTTTTGGTACAATTATTTAAACCTAGTCCCCAGTTTCGACTTTCACATGTGCGGACATTCGAATATACATCCGAAATGTCAGCCTACCTGTTTTAACCATCAAACTTTCTAATCTTCTCCAAACCAAAAGTTCGCGAAATTCAATTAAATTATCTCGTAATTGGCATGACATAAATGAATTTTGACTCACTGATGGTGAAAATTCTTGAAATATTGGGTCCAAAATAGCCGTAATCGATGCAAGCATTGTGAGTGGCACGTATGCAAATTCCGGATATTTTCGGAATATCGAACTCTTTTGGACGAAAATATTGTTGATGTCTTTCAATTTTTCATAAAATATTTGTACTTGAGATGATTTTTCAGAGGTTGATAATACATTTAAGCCACGGCTCAATGTCTCCAAACCTTGTGAAACTGATATACAATGCGATCTTATATCCGTGTAAGTATGGTCGATTAACATACGACGTGACTCTTCGGCGATGGCCTTGATCAATGTTTCCTCCCAAATGTTACTTTGTAACGTCTCTAAACCATCCGATATTGGTCCCATTACTGTATCGATATATGGAATGATCGAACCCACTTTAGCTGCATCCGAAAACACTTTTACTTCACTTATTGCCTTATCAATCTTCTTTCTTACAGCGTCCTCAAATGATGTTGAGGATGATTCGTAAATATTAAATGGAATGTTATCCAATGGAATATCAGCCAAAACGTGTGAAATTGCCAACGTCAGCA
>NW_022200064.1:0-2694 GCF_009176525.2 Contarinia nasturtii | reverse complement strand
TTTTTTTTGTCCATTTGAAGTGAATCAAGAAAATTTTGTTCAATAAAAGTGAACCAAAAAAAAAATGTCACTCAGTTGTTTCAGTGTAAAATACACTAAAATGAATTTTTTTTTTGGGTTCACTTTTATTGAACAAATTTTTTTTGGTTCACTTCAATTGGACAAAAAAAAATTGATTCACTTTTCATTGAAAGTTTTTTTTAGGTTTCGTGTTTAAACATTTTTCGAGAAGTAGTTTTTATTCTACCCCATTCAAATAAGCTACAGAAAATGCTGCTTTAGTGTTTGTATTTTTGTATGTATTTTTGGAACATTGTTTTGTCAACGACTATACAACCTTTCGCATAAAGTATATAGGGTGTAGCATTTTTCAAACATTTTAACGGCGAGGGTTATAACCTTGGCTATGGGGTCCCCTGATCACGAATCAGGCGTTTTTTTGCGAAAAAAATATAAACTGAGATGTCACGGCTCAACGACGAAGTATCAAAAATAAGAAAAATTTGGATTTTTTTGAATTTTTGTGTAAGGCATAAAAATACACTATACTTTCAGTATTGCTTATTTTTATGCTTAAATCATCAGAACAGGACCCAAATAACATATTCTAGTATAAAAATTCATTTAAATTCAAAAATGGATACCTTTACCATGGAACAACATTTCATTGAACATTTACAAAAATCCTGATATTCAAAACTATTCACTTCTGAACACAAATTTATGAATATTAAAGGTTTCCTGATCTGGAATGATCAATAATTGTCTGAAATTAACATGGAAATTAATGTATGCAAAGTATCCCATGTCATAAATTCATTTTTGGTACCAAATGGAGACATCAAAGAAAAAATACAAAAAAAATGACAAAAATTATAATATTTTCGCCACTTTCTTGAATAAAAAGGCCAAAACTCTTCCGCATCTGAACTTTTCATGTATTTTACTCAATTTGTGACATTGCAGCATCAATAACATCTGATCTTTAGTCATAGTGCAGTATAGTATACTATCCGAGTGGATCACATTGTCATATCAATGAATGGAATGGGATCCTCTAGGGGATTCCGACTTATACGAATGTTCCATATGCGAAAGAATTTGTCATATATATTTTGCAAATGGAAACGAATGGTCGCGAATGTTTCATACAAATTTTGCGAATGGTGTCGGATGTTTCATACAAATTTGCGGACGGTGTAGAATGTTGCATACACATTTTGCTGATGGCGCATATGAAAAGTCATATTTTTACATTCAAAAAGTCAAAGTGACAGATTAACTAGGTGACAGAGATTCAAGCCGAATTGATATTTTTTTGGTAATATTGAGTGAAATTTTTCTAAAATGGTAAATAAATCTTTGCCACTCGTAATATAATCACTGTAAACGGTGCCTTGTGAAAGGTTTTTATTTTCATTGACGTAACTTTCAATTTCTTTTATATTTATTTATCTTTTATTTATCTATATTATAAAAACGAAATGCCATTATTTTGTCCTTAACTCCTCTCACAATTTTCAACCGATCTGAACCAAACTTTACACCCTTATACTTTGGACCGAGATTTAGGCCACCATGAGGTTTTGGACCAAATTGGACTACTCCATCACGGTGGATTTTTATTTTTCAAATATTTGTATGGGCGATGTCAAAATTTGTAAATTTCATGATCAAATTCGGATTCCTCGGCCCAAAATTATGGGAGAGGGGTACTTTTGAAGTTGGTTTAACAGCCATCGTGGTCTAATATGAGTTAAAACGTTTTATCACCGTTATCATGTTTTAACAACTTTCAACATCTTTTAACACGGTAAATGAGGTCAGAAGCATGGTCCATCATGGTCTAACACGATTTAACACGGTAAATGAGGTTGGAAATCATGGAACATCATGGCCAAACAACATTTATCACGGTTATTGAGGTCGGACAACAAGGTACATCATGGTCTAACACGATTTAACACGGTAAATGAAGTTGGAAATCATGGTACATCATGGCCTAACAACATTTAACACGGTTATTGAGGTGGGACAACATGGTAAATCATGGCCTAACCACATTTAACACGGTTATTGAGGTGGGACAACATGGTACATCATGGTCTAACACGATTTAACACGGTAAATGAAGTTGGAAATCATGGTACATCATGGCCTAACAACATTTAACACGGTTATTGAGGTGGGACAACATGGTAAATCATGGCCTAACAACATTTTTTAACAATAACACGGTTATTGGGGTGGGACAACATGGTACATCATGGTCTAACACGATTTAACACGCACGATAAATGAGGTTGGAAATCATGGAATATCATGGCCTAACAACATTTAACACGGTTATTGAGGTGGGAAATCATGCTATATCATGTCCTAACAACATTTAACACGATAAATGAGGTTGGAAATCATGGAATATCATGGCCTAACAACATTTAACACGGTAAATGAAGTTGGAAATCATGGTACATCATGGTCTAACAACATTTAATACGGTTATTGAGGTGGGAAATCATGCTACATCATGTCCTAACAACATTTAACACGGTTATTGAGGTGGGACAACATGGTAAATTATGGCCTAACAACATTTAACACGGTTATTGGGGTGGGACAACATGGTACATCATGGTCTAACACGATTTAACACGATAAATGAGGTTGGAAATCATGGAATATCATGGCCTA
>NW_022200062.1:0-2339 GCF_009176525.2 Contarinia nasturtii | reverse complement strand
TAGTACCACACTACTAAAGATAAACAACTCCGCACTGATTTGATAACGTATATTTAATGCTTCCTCTAACGTTCTATAAGTAGCAAGTGATTTTTCTATTATCGTTTCGTAAATAATAAGTTTTATATATTCGAAACGAACACTGACGAAAAAAGATCAATTTATTTTTTTTATCTGACACATCAAGTACTTTCAAGCCTTTCAAGAAAGCGCTTCCATTTAGTATGCTTCGAAAGAACAATCAAGTGACATGTACTATTTCAATTGATATAGAAATTGATTTCGACGTTCCTTTTTCTGAATTTTCTGTGTATCAGTCAAAATGAGAGACAGTGAAGTATTTGTGCAAGAAAATGATTTAGTTCATCGTAGTTGTGGAAAATTATACATGGATACAAAAACGACTGATGTATCATTTATATTTGGAATCGACACCGATCACCCCGAATATGTGCCAGCCCATAAAATTCTCCTATCGGCTGGAAGTCCCGTATTCGACGCAATGTTTTACGGTTCATTAATTGAAGTGGGAGATATTCCAATTGTCGATGCATCAGCCGCAGCTTTTAGAGAATTTTTACAATTTTTCTATAAAAGCAAAGTGCAACTTACATCCCAACACATTGGTGAAGTGATTAATTTGTGTAAAAAATATGAATTGAACGAAGCAGTCGAGGCGTGTGAAATTCCATTGCAAAAGTCATTGACCAAACACGATATGTGCTGGGGCTACGAGGTGGCTGTTCTCCTTGAACTTGAGAATTTACAGCAATTTTGTGAGCAAAAAATTCGTGAAAATGCCCAAGAGGTCTTGACATCCGACACTTTCTTGGAGTGTAATCGAGTTTCAGTGGACAATATTCTGCAGTTAGTAGAATCGAAGTGTAACCCATTGACAATCGTCGAAGCATGCATGGAATGGGCAAAGGCAGAAAATGTGCGAAATAATTTGGATTTAAATCCATTGACACTGAGAGCTCAAATTGGCAACTTATTTGGAAAAATTCCATTTGAAAAAATAAAAATGGAAGAATTTTTCAACTTCACTGCCAAATACGCTGGATTTTTTTCGGACAAAGAAATCGAAACAATTACACAAACAATATTCGAAAATCAGTTTCGATCAAGTATTTGTGCTACATTGCCTTTATCAGTTTTACCGAAATTCGATTGTGATCGACGAATACCTGACGATATGGAATTGTATGAAGCTCAACGACTGTTTTGTTGTTTTGAATCAAACGCAAATCTTTTATTGAGAGAATTTGATTTGCCGCAATTATGTTCGAATTCAGTAAACAACGATATCAAAACTATAGAACTGATTTGCACTATAAACGGACCGTACAACAACCTCAAGGGTGAATTGATATTTTTTAAGAAGGTTGTGCTCACTTCGGAAGCAGAGACGTACACTGTTTTGCCACAACCAGTCATAATTGAAGCAAACAAACTATATGGAATAAGTATCATTGGACTGAAATACCAATATATTGAAGATGTGCCATTTTTACAACGGAAACAACTCAAAAAGACAGTTGAAATTGATAATGACATTAAAATTAAAATTTTCTCCGGATCAGAACTTGTATCGCGTCTTGTGTTTCAGAAAATGATTTAATATAGAATTTTTAAAAATAAAATTTTATGGAGATATAAGTCTGTTTATTTCATTATTATTTTAATCATATTGGAACAAATTGGGGGCTTTTTGGTAAAAGTACTTGGAGATT
The DNA here is from genome assembly GCF_009176525.2 of Contarinia nasturtii. Classification (NCBI taxonomy): domain Eukaryota; kingdom Metazoa; phylum Arthropoda; class Insecta; order Diptera; family Cecidomyiidae; genus Contarinia; species Contarinia nasturtii. The sequence continues at coordinate 606 of NW_022200062.1, read as the reverse complement.
TGTTGGACGATATCAATTTTAAAGGAAGAACTCTAACTTTGGTGACATAATGCTTTCCATTTGATGAAAATAATGGTTTCGGAATGTCTTATAATTATACCGCCATCGGTGTCATCTGTAATTGAAAGTTCAACTGACCAGTTAGTTCAATATATTGTCTGCGGTACAATAATGATTTCAGTTGTATTATCTATTCCAAGATGATAAAAAATGAACTTCAGCGGGAAACAATTAATTTATTATATATATCAGCACTGTATAGAATGTTCACACACTTCTGTTATGTTCACAATTTAGTATGCTTTGATGAGCCCATGACGAAACGTCTCTTTTTCAACTTGATCAATCATAGTCAGTTTTAAATAATTTAAAGTTTGCAAACAGTAAATATTCCAATATGGAAGATAGTTGTGAAGTATTTGTGCAAGAAAATGACTTAGTTCATCGTAGTTGTGGAAAATTATACATGGATACGAAAACCGCTGACGTTACATTTATATTTGGCATCGACACCGATCACCCCGAATATGTGCCAGCCCATAAAATTTTCCTATCGGCCGGAAGTCCCGTATTCGACGCAATGTTTTACGGTTCATTAATTGAAGT
>NW_022200061.1:0-4928 GCF_009176525.2 Contarinia nasturtii | reverse complement strand
AAAGAATCTTAATCGCAATTAATTTGTATTTTAAATCGACCATCACAACTCAGAAGGGAGATATTCCGACTAATTAATCATCGTCGTTCAAGAATTCATCAAGCGTTTTATCAATTTCGATCGATTTTCACAATATTTTTGGAATTTTCAAAATGTCACGAGTATCGAAAGATGATATGTTGACCGTATTGCAATCATCGGATATTTCTGTGCCACCATCAGCTACAATCGCGCAAATTCGCAGCTTGTACAATGAATTGCAAGGAATTCCAAATACAACACCAATTTCGGCCGAGAACAACAATGTAGTTGTGGATGATGAAGAATTTGTGGGAAATGTGCCACCAACGAATACGACTGAGGTAAATGCATCGTCATCAGCTATGGCACAACACAATACGTTGAACTTACGAAGAACTGACGCACAAAACAACACTGCGGTCCAACCTGAGGTCATTGATGAAGCAAATCTTGAGGCAATTAACGCTGATTTGGATAAAAAACTAGAAATTTTGCGGAAAAAATGTGAGTTGGCAAAATTACAAGCCGAAATTAATTCATTGTCGAACCCCATAGCACACAATATGCAAGCAACGAACAAATTGACTGATGTGAGTGTGATTGAATCGATGGTTTCGAAATTCACCGGCGACGATAGCTACGATGTATCGAAATGGTTCCGTGATTTGGAGGATGCTTTTGACATGCTTCAATTCGATGATCGTTTACGTTTTATTGCATGTCGACGTATGTGTGCAGGTACCGCACAAATATTTTTGCGCACAATTGCAGTGAATCAATACAATGACCTGAAGGAAAATTTGACCAATGAATTCAGTCGTAAATACACAACGCAGGAAGTGTATACACAATTACGGGCCCGTCGTCGTCGTTCTGGTGAAAGTGTGCGTAGGTACATTGTGGAAATGCAAGAGATTTCGATGCGTGCGGAAATGGCCGAGGATGAATTGGTCGATTTAATCATTGATGGTATCAATGATACGTCAGGCAACCTAAGTATTTTATGGGGTGCATCGTCGATAAATGAACTGAAACGTTTAGCCGAACGTTATGAACGCCGATGTGTACAAAATGCAAATGTTTCACGCACTTCGGGCATTACTAACCGGAACACAATGTCAACAGTACAAAAACGTTTGATCACGTCGACACCGGTAGCACCTTCAGCCCAACCTTCCACTACTTCGGTCCGATCGTCAGTCAGCACCAATGCTCCAAGTGCTGGAAGTGAACCAATTCGGTGTTATAATTGTTCAAAATATGGACATTTTCAAAGCCAATGTCCGGTACCGAAGCGTCCAATGGGTTCCTGTTTCAAATGTGCATCGATGGACCATGTGTATCGTGATTGCCCAGCAAAAACATCAATAAATCTCTTGAATGCCAAGGAGGATGAAGACGCGCTGTCGAATCAATGGAAACTTTACAATTGGTGAGTGTTGCTTTTAAATTTGAACATGAACACAGTGAGAGTAAGAGAGATATTTCTTGTTTATTTGATTCGGGTAGTCCGGTGAGCGCTATAAGGGAATCTGAGGTGCCAAGAAAATGCATTGATTCATTGAAGCAGACCAAATATAAGGGACTAGGCAACACACCGATCAAAACCTTAGGTTATATTTTAAGTAAAATACATTTTTTTGATAAAATTTTTGAACACAAACTGATGATTATACCAAATGAAATGATGTCAATTCCGATGCTATTAGGACGTGATTTTTTTAAAATAGCGAATATAGACTTATGTAGAATAAAACACACTTATGCTATTGATCGATTGGTTGAATTAAATAAAGTTAAAACATGCTATAGTATTAATTCGAAACTCACTGATGTTCTTTGTTCATTAAACTTAATTTCACCTTGCTTCGGTCATACAGATACTTTGAAGAAAGCTTTTGAATTGAAGAATATTGGAACCACTGATGATAAAATAATCACTGACAATTCGGTAGCTGAATCTGATGATGATGAATTCAAACACTTATGCGCAATTGATAATAAAGATAACAAAGATACAGATTTAATTGACATTGATCCACTTTTGAACGTTGATTTAGCTTCTGCCTTCCGTAAAATGATTATTGATGATTATTTTGAATTTCCGGTTGAACAAATAAAACCAATTGAATACTATATGAAGATTAATCTTACGCATGAAAAACCAATAAGTTGTAGGCCACGTAGACTATCCCATTTTGAACGTTTAGAAGTAAGAAAAATAGTAGATGGATTATTAAATGATGGAATAATTAGGCCAAGTCGATCGCCTTATTCGGCTGCTATTGTGCCAGTTCGTAAGAAAAATGGTGAACTCAGAAAATGTGTAGATTATCGGCCCTTAAATAAAATAACAATACGTGACCACCATCCAATTCCATTGGTTGATGATTGCATTGAACACTTAGGCGGAAAAAAATATTTTACAGTCATTGACCTTAAAAGTGGGTACCATCATGTAAAAATGCACCCTGATTCAATTAAATACACATCTTTTGTAACACCTGATGGACAATATGAATATGTATATATGCCATTTGGCTTATGCAATGCTCCACCCGAATTTGTTAGATTTGTGTACACAATCCTTAAGCCATTTTTAGATGCCGGTTTATTAGTAATTTTCATGGACGATATTTTAGTTGCTTCAGATAACTTCAGTGATCATATCAAAGTAGTACGAGATATTTTAATAGCCTTACGCCAGAATGGTTTACGAATACAGCCGAAAAAGTGTAAGTTCGCATATCATGAGTTAGAATATTTGGGATTTTTGGCCAACTCTGCAGGGATTACTTTGACACGAAGCCACCTTAAGGCAATTGAGAATTATCCAGAACCAAGAAACCATAAGGAATTAGAACGATGTTTGGGATTATTTTCTTACTTTCGACGATTTGTATACGGTTATGCAAAAATAGCACACCCCTTGAACCGACTTCTGAGGAAGAATGTTCAGTTTAATTTTTCAGATGAATGTAGGGAAGCCTTCAATAAATTACGCAGCAAACTGTTAGAAGCACCTGTCTTGTCTATTTATAACCCAAAAGCGATAACTGAGGTACATTGTGATGCAAGTACATTGGGTTTTGGAGCAGTATTATTACAGAAACAATCTGATGATAAATTCCATCCCGTTTTATATTATTCAAAAACCACTTCCGTAGAAGAATCACGTCTGCATAGTTATGAATTAGAAACTTTAGCAATAGTTTATGCCTTACGCCGGTTTCACACTTATTTAGAAGGGATTCCGTTCAAAATTGTAACTGATTGCAATTCACTTGCCTTAACACTAAATAATAGAAATAATTCAGCAAAAATAGCACGTTGGGCATTACTTCTAGAGAATTACAACTATTCAATTATTCACAGACCAGGGACTTCAATGGCACATGTAGACGCTCTCAGTAGAATAGAAAACGTAATGGCCTTTGTGGATGATGCAGATTTAGATTTTTACCTTCAAATCACTCAGAATCGTGACCCAAAAATTTTAGATTTACGAAATAAGTTAGAGTTGGGTGAAATTCCAGAGTTTGAACTGTGTGATGGTGTAGTATACCACATATCCCCTGCAGGACATAGGCAAATTTATGTACCTTCCGAAATGATCAACAATATAATTCGCAATGTTCATGAAAAATTGGGTCACTTAGCTTCCGATAAATGCTGCTCTGCAATTAAAAAACACTATTGGTTCCCTTATATGAAATCTTATGTAAACAATTTTATTAGAAACTGTTTGAAGTGCATTTATTATTCGGCTTCTGCACATAGCAACAATGCGACTTTGCATAGCATACCTAAAAAACCAATACCTTTCCATACGATACATATTGATCATTTAGGCCCCCTTCCATCGCTTCAGTCCAAGAAAAAGTATCTTCTGGTAGTCATTGATGCATTTACAAAATTTGTCAAACTGTATCCGGCGGCAACTACTAGTGCTAAAGAAGTGTGTGCCGCTTTAGAAAACCATTATTTCAGTAACTATAGTCGCCCCCATAGAATCATTGATGATCGAGGAACGTGTTTTACCTCTGCCGAATTTACGAATTTCCTGAAGAAAAACAATATAGAGCAGGTACAAAACGCAACTGCGTCCCCTAGGGCAAATGGCCAAGTTGAAAGGGTAAATCGTGTGCTTGCCCCTATGTTAGCCAAGTTATCAGAACCCTTAAGTCATGCTGATTGGTCAAAAAAACTTCCGGAGATTGAATATGCCATTAATAATTCGGTGCATGCAACTACAAAATTTTCACCTGCAGTACTTCTGTTCGGAGTATCACAGAAGGGTAGTATTATTGATGAATTAACTGAACATTTAGAGAAAAGAGTGGATGAAAGTGTCAATTTGTCTGAGATTCGTGACCAGGCTTTGGAACATATTAAAAAAGCTCAAGAAACCAATGAAAAATATTTTAGTTTACATCATAGGCCAGCTATTGAATTTAAAGTTGGTGATTATGTAGTCATTAAAAATGTTGATACGTCAGTGGGAGCTAATAAAAAATTAATTCAAAAATTCCGCGGACCTTATGTAATACACAAAAAGTTACCGAATGATAGATATGTGATTCGTGACATTGAAAATTGTCAAATTACGCAATTACCTTACGATGGTGTACTTGAAGCATCAAAACTTAAGTTATGGCTTGAGCCAGATTTTGATTGTATGCCCGAAGCAAATGATGAAACTGAAGCAACACTTTTAGATGTAAGACTTGGGCCGGTAGCATCTCTGCCGGCGAACCGTATTTTAGACTAAGTTAAATTGTTATGTATAATTTCTGATGCAATGGAAGGAGAGAAATATCGTGAGCAAATCGAGGTCGATTTATTGTCAGAACGGCCGAGTTGTAAGCGAATGAGGTGACGGTGGCAACACTGTCAAATGCATGACA
>NW_022200060.1:0-1804 GCF_009176525.2 Contarinia nasturtii | reverse complement strand
TTACGATATCATACAGGCATGGCTTCCATACATAAATTCAATTTTTTTGACATTTTTGTATGAAAAGTGTGTCGAAAGTTATTTGTATCGCAAAACTAACGTCATATTCGGTTTTCTCGTACGCAAAAACCCCCCAATACATATTTTTGAGTGTTTAAGAATACATTAAATAAAATGTCTTACATCCGTAAGATGAACTTTTCCGCACTGTGATCCACAACATGCATTTACAGGGGGAGGCAAAAGTTTTAAGCCTGATATAGCAGGACACGTTGTATTTTTAAATGAGTATATTTGTTATTCAAAGTAGTCTCCATGTACACGAATGACACTTTCATAACGATGCTTCAATGCTTTAATTCCCCCCTCAAACCACTCGGCACTCTTGTCCTCCCATACGTTGAAAATACCGGTTGAAATCTCTTCTTCGGTCTTGTACTGATTTCCCTTGAGATATCACTTGGTGTTTGGAAACAGGAAATAGTCGCTGGGGGCCAGATCTGGAGAATATGGTGGATGGTGAAGTTGTTCGAAGCCGCATTCCCTGATGGCAGCTTGTGCAAGCAATGATTTGTGAGCTGGTGCATTGTCTTTTCGAGTGAGAAGACTAGGGCGTTTTTCTCTGATGGCTTTGCGCAATCTATGCATCTGTTGTGCATAATAATAGCCCGTGACTGTGGTGTTATTTGGAAGGAATTCAACCATTATTATGCCTTTGGAATCCCAGAACATAGAGGCCATTACCTTTTTTGTGGCAATTTGTTTGCGAGGCATTTTCGATGCTGGTTCACCACGTTTATGCCATTTCATTGTCTGTGATTTGAGCTCTGGATCATAGTAGTAGATCCATGTTTCATCGCCAGTCACTATACGATCAAAAGTATCCCCTTCATTCCATTCGAACAACTCGAGAAACTCATGTGCAGCAGCAACTCGTTCTTCTTTTTGAGACTTGTTCAAAGTTCTTGGAATCCATCGCGAGCAAACCTTTCTCATGAGCAATTTTTCATGAAGGATTCTAAATATACTTCTCTCTGACACGTCAAACATTGCTGCTAACACTTTCTTGCTCATTCGAGGATTTTCATGCACAAGGTGTTCAATTTTTTCCACCATATCTGGAGCAGTTGCTTCAATTGGTCGACCAGAACGTGGATCGTCTTCTAATGACTCTCTGCCCCACTTGAATTGTTTTGCCCATAGTTTTACTGTGGCATACGATGGAGCACGGTTACCATAAACTGCACGCAAGCGATCATCGATATCTTTTGGTGTCACACCTTCTTTTGTCAGAAACTTAATCACCGCACGATATTCGATTTTATCCATTTTATAAAAAATCTCGAGGTTACTTCGTATGCAATGCTGTTGAAAACAAACGATGACAGATATCAACTCAATTTTTTTTCTAAAATACTAGTGACAGTTTGTACGTGAATTACAACACAAGAACAATATGTAACTAGTGCCATCTATATATCAGGCTTAAAACTTTTGCCTCCCCCTGTATTACAAATCTTTCACTCAAAGAATTTACGAGAAAACTGAACACTTTTCATACAAAAACTACTAAAAATGGGAATTTTTGTATCGCAGCCATGCCTATATGATATCGTAATCATGTGAAAATTTGCAGAGGTTATTTTTTTTCACAAAAAGTTAACATTCTGAAAGTTTGAAGAAATTTCAATATTTATTAAGGGTACTTCCCATACAAAATTCCGTTTTTGAGCGAAAAATCCAAAATTTTGTTCGGGAGGTACCCCTAATATGCGTTGAAATGTCTTCAAACTTTCGGAATGGT
>NW_022200059.1:0-7933 GCF_009176525.2 Contarinia nasturtii | reverse complement strand
TGCTTTTCCATACGAAATGTGTCATAATGTATTTTATTCGGTTGCTTGCTGTCTTAGTTCTTATTTTACGAGAATTATTATTATATTCCCATGGCTGTGTATTGTGTCTGTTGTTGTGGTACCGAAAGCCATAGCCCATGTCTATTATACTATTCTCAATTTATACCACTACACTGACAAATAAATGCCGAGAGAATTTTACGGAGAGAATTTGTTGTCGCCCATCCGCCCGTTCCCCATCACCATATTGTCTTGCCAATGTATTTACGACAAGTTTCTGATGCGTTTTTACATTGTTGCTACATCGGAATCGGTTTCAAAACATGTACAAATCTGAATTTAGTACTACTAGATCACTTGCTTTTTGTTTTGTTCATTTTCTGTCTTGCTCGCACGCTCGCTTCGTGTTGTGTGTAAACGTTGTCTATGTTCATTATGTTCATGGTTTTGCATGAGTTTGTGTTTACTGTACTGCCATCGTGCAATATACATATTTTCTCTCTTTATATGTTTGAGTCGACATTCTCGGGGCAGCATCGAAGCTCCACGAATATTTGTGCAATTGCAAACGGTACTGCATACATACACAAAACAACGAACCAGACAACAATCAAAACAATGTTTAGAGTGTTCTTCTGGAAATCGAATAGACGGAGACACACATACAGCGGACGAGAGAGAGAGAGAAAATGGGAGAATGAGTCCTTGCAGGTTATTTTTCTCATTGTTTGGTTTTGTTTTGGCGTTGTTTTTGAGCTGCTAGTGATTCAAAATGTAGATATTGTAATGATTGGATTGTCGTATAGAAAACCGTGCTTGTATATCGTTGCAGAGAAGAAAAAAAAGATATAGTAGAGATAGACCAAGTGTGGTAGTGTCAGACACCCATGGGAATTGAGTATGCTATGTGTGTGTGTGTTTGACGGAGAGTAAAAGAGCTCTCGCGCGCGTTGCGTTTCTACACAATGCGCTCACACATATAATGAAGCAGCGACACAATATGCAAAGTAACACACAAAAAAAGAGAATGAATTCAGTCCAAACGATTTTTCAAGCATTTCCTTAGGGCAACCTGTTTATGGCAAATTTTATTTTCTCTCTCTCTCTCTCTCTCTCTCTTCTGTCTCTTTTTTTCCACTCGAATTGTATCGGGCGTTGCGGCCGTTTACTTAAGTATGTCGTTGCTGAGTGTGTTTGTGTGCTTGGTTCGGTGTGAATTCGATATTGTGAACTATATATGTGTTATAAATATATTTATATAAGTGAAAAGAGTGAATGGAGACATTCATTCTATTGTCTATTTTTCGCACATTCAATGTGCTACAGTTCGATCGAATTAAAATGAACTTCACTTCATTCAGCGTGCAATTCACAGTGAAAATGAAGTATTTGCACTTCCCTTTTATGCTTTTCTCTCTATCTTTTAGTTGATTCGATGTGTTTTTTTTCCTTCGTGTATTGCTTTGCCATTTGATAACCTTTCTCTATCGTTCGTTTTTTTATTATTATTATTATTATTCTTCGTGTCATTCGATGCACAAAATGCCCGAAGGGAAATCTTTTGAGTTTAAGCAAACACCATTTCAAAGTTGCTAGATATATTTTAATCGAAGTGTATATTGGAAGGCCCTGAAAGCACGTTTAAATAAATTTCAATTATTGATTTGCATTCAAATGGTGTTATTACCATCGCCGTCGTGGCCGTTGCCACCACAATTTTCTTCAATCTCAAATAACTTCGGAGCTTTATAGCTTTTTGAATTAATAAATTAGCTGGCATTCATTAATTGTCTCTGGTATGTGTGTGTGTGAGATGGTAAAAACTAGACGAACTAACTCAACATTTCAATAGAATTCGGAATTATTTCGAAAGGAGACAACAAAAAAAAAACTCACAAACAACTCACGAAATCAATATTAACACCATTGAAATTGATTTAAAACACAACACTCTCGCTCATTCTTATTCGCACTCGATTTCTGTGAGTCTGTTGCGACAAAACGGAACTTGAATTTGCGGTGAAACACACACACAGCTCTTCAAATTCTCTGGATACGAAATTGATAGAAGAAAAGAGACCAAAAGCATTCGCACCGAACAGTTTTCGAAAAGCCGAACGAACGAGATAGAAATACCGAATGTATAATCGATGCAAAAGTTTCGTTATTTTCCCGAAATCGGTTTACCGCTTTTCGAGAGTTCAATTTACCCATTTGAACAATGGGTCTGTGAATGGGGAAGTGAGTGCATTTGACAATGTAAACATTTGGCACATTTTTGAGGTATGAGCGTGGCGCGTACCACGCTCTCTCACACACACACAGCCATTGTATATGATAATGTCAAAAACAATTCATTGTTGGCATCTATTTTTCCTTTATTTGTTTTTTATTTCTTCTTCTTTATTCGATTCTTTTCTCTTCGTCAACATTTCTCTCTCTTTCTCTTTTGTTTGTTTATTGCCACGAAAGTACACTAAATGAACTTCCATGAAATTATTTCTGTGTGTTTTTTTTTATTTAAAAGCGTGTTTGTCTATCTCATTTTTTTTTTCATTTGTTATTTATTTGAAATTGAAATTCGATTGCAAAAGAATCGTGATATATTTCCATCAATATGGATTTATAGTCAGAATCAGAGGTGGTGAGAGTTTCAATTTTGCGTTTTCAATGCACATACTTTACGAGACACACACACACACACAAACACATCCAAAGTTATCAAGCTTAAGCACTGAGTGAATTCCTTGACAATTTTTTTTATTTAGTCTCGGTTTTGCTTACGCTTCTCTTTTATCAATGAACACACACACCCACTAGCGCAATCTTTTTCAATCTTTTACCTATTGTATTGTGAATTTATTCATTTCTTATGCACTGTTGGCATTCATCTTATCTGCATTCTCAATGCGGATGTATTACGACATAGAAACTCGAACCTCTTGAAAACCGGGTGAAAATTGGAAAACTTTATCAATTGAATGAGAGAGCGAGAGAATGAAAAAAAACGGGCGCGCACGCACACTCTTCTGGTTTTTGAGTTTCTGTTCCCTTTTTTAATGTATAGTTTGTCGTTGTTTCATTTAAAAATCAGTGCGGAAAATCGTCACGTTTCTTTAAATAAAAAAAAAAAACAGATCGACAAGTCTCGCTGGGTTGGTTTAGTAATGGGCCGATTTGGGAAAGGATCATCCATTTATTAAATTCGCCTGAGACCAGATTCATTTCAAATATGCGCACTCCTTAATTTTGAGCTATGTGACAAAAGTCGTACATTTCGGCTTTATGTCACGGACGAAATTTTTGTCAAAATATTTCGTAACCGATTTTTGTGCGAACAAAAAAGTGCCACTCGCATCTGTGTCATGAACCTATGGTAGTGTTGTGCTCTTCGTGTTCGCGTGTGTCGTCGTTTTAATTATAATTGATAAAATAAAACAAAAAATCGATGAAAACAAGTGCAAAGTGCGATGCAAACATTTCGCACCTCTATTTCATATGATATTCGAGTTTTGACGCATGAAATTAATTTCTGGATTTGTGATTTCGCATGTACATAATAAATTTCATCTAACACAGGGCTGTGACTCGGGAGAGTTTGCATATATTTTGTAGAACGAACGATAAAACGCATCTCAACTAGGATCGCGCATTTCACAACAAAGTTTTTTTTCTTCATCTCTCCAACTCTGTCTTGCCGCGCATTTTCTATTATGATTTATTCATTCTGCAAATCATAACAATTTGTCTCAGGTAGTGTTTTTTTCTCTCTTTCTCTATTTCCATTGCTCATCTCATCTCTTGCTCTCCGAACTGTTTTTTTTTTTCACTTATTTCTTGGCATTTCAGTTTCATTTCAACGATTCACACACATTCATGCTTTGCAATTCGTGCTTTTTTCATTCGTTCGTTCCACGCTCCTGTCATTTTGGTGTATTTGCCGTTAAATCAAAGTTCGCTTACTACCGTGCTCTCGCAATGGAGGAGTGGGAGACAGAGTGAGAGATGGAGAACGAGGGGAGGGAGGGGGGCAAACTGTAAATGCCATGTCTCTCAAACTTTTCTTTTTTGGGTTTTTGGCGAAAATTTATTTAAAGTTTGGCATCACCAGTTGACTATAAATTCATATGCCATTGAGAGTTCGAAATCGGTAAACGCGCGCTAGATTAAATTCAACGGAATTTTCAGTTCAATTCAACTTGTTCATGTTATTTGAAGTTTTGTTTGAAATTTGCTTCTAATTCCACCGTCATTCTTATTGCCGTTTCTGTTATTCTTTTTTTTTCCTCTCGTTTGTTCGGTCGTTCATTTGCTCTCGCTCTATCTCTTGCTCACTTTCTTATGCTATTGCTTCTTCCCAATTCTCTCTCTCTCTCTCTCTCTCTCTCTCTCGACAATGATGGTTGTGGCGGCCGCACACACCAACTGTTTATACATTTTACATTTTCTCTCCCGCGCCGCCCGAAAAATGTTTGGCAACACCGAATGCCACACAGTGCAATATATCAATATTCGTTGTGGATGTCGCCGCTTGTGAATTTATATTTTCATAAAATAGTAATTAATTTTGTATGTTGTAAAAGTTTATTCAATCTTATGTTGTTCGCTTTTTCTTCTATCTTTCACTTTTGCATGTTCGGTGCCACAAACTTTCTTTTTCTTTCATTTCGATTTTTCATTGGGTCGAATTGAATTTCTTCATTTTTTTTCTTATTCCATGCTTTTTTGTGTGTGTGCATGGATGTGATATTTTTAGCATCTAAACACATGCTCTGCTATATTTGTATGTGTGTGTGTGTGTGTGAGTATGTTCTTTAGGAAAAGCCATACCAACTTCTGCTCTTCATTTCTGCTTCCTCATTATTATTTCAAAATTTTTGTCTTTTCTCTCTCACACTCTTCCTTTCACTTTGGAAAATATTATTCATAAAGACATTTTGGTGGAAATTTTCGTGCGGTACGGTCAATGTCCTCACCATCCTGTAAAATTTGACCGGGTTTAATGCACATCTCTCGCAAAATCTAATCCCCCAAAAACCATTGCACAGAAGAATGTACAGTGATAAAATGCAGGTGGATAAGAGACCAAAAGTTTTTCATTCCATTAAGATTTTGATAGAAAGCAAAGAATGTGTTGAGCAATGCTGTTCGACGAAAATTGTGAATGGCATTTTCGTTTGCATTTCGTTCACGTTTAATAAATTGAAAATGTTAAAAATTCAATTGAGAGTATAGAGATGAAAAATGGAAAAACAACTGCCATTCGGTTTATGTCAATAAAATGCGAAATCAAACGACAAACTAGAATTCCAATATGGAATGCTTTTGATCAATGATTTTGCGTGTGCGAAACAGATGAAATTAGAAATAAATGGAAAATTGCGTATGGTGTTCTTTTTCAATTTATGCACTTTGCAAACAAAACGTATGTTTGTATAATTGAGATGAAAAGCGGCACACTTTACGAACGGTCAAATTATTGGTCTATAAATCAAAATGCGAGGAAAGCCATTAGCATACGCGCCATTTGTTTCGATGTCCGAATAATCGTTGTTGTGTGCGTTTTTTTTTCTCTCAGTGTGTTTGTGCGAGAAAATATGTTTGGGCAATTGGTTTGAAATGTGATTTTAAAATTGAGCCGAATCATAAACATTGTACTACATATTCAAACCATCACTTGCTGAAAAATTTGCTGAAGAGGCAGAGCACACAGAGAGTATCAACGCACAATTTTCTCTGCGCGTTTAAATCAGGCGTATTTGTTTTACAGTTTATTTTATTTTTTTTTTTATTTCATATGCGTGCATGCATTTGTGTATATATCCGTTGGTATTTATTCAATATTTGTTGCTTACACAAAACGGTTTTCATTTCATTTATTTAAGCGCATCAGGCACTTATGAAAAATAAACAAAGCAATGAACAGAATGGGCTGCAAAAAAATAAATCACTTGTAGAGCGCTGCGATATAATAGAAGTGGAAAAAAACACATACGAGAGAGAGAGAGAGAGAGAGAGAGAGAGAGAGAGCGAGAGAGAGAGAGAAAACGGATGAGCGCACAATTCCATATGAATGCTCGTAATTTGGAAACTGATTCGTGTCTTCGGTGGTTTTTTTTCTCGCTCTTGTTTTTGTTTTGTTTTTGCATATCTCTCGGCTGCCCGACCACTTGAAATGTTTATGCTATTTCATTTCAAATTTTCCAGCTGCAAAAATATCGCGCACAAAACGCAATAGAAACCAGATGGAGACAAGTCAAAGAATGGAATTACATTGTAATAAAGGAGATGTGAGAACATTATTCGCGGAAATAAATCAATATTTTTTTGATTGAAAGCGAATTTAGAGCGAATTTAGAAAGGAAAATTTGAAAGTATATTTACGACATTCCTTCCGAGCCAAATGGACATTTTCAAATTGTGAGCTCTTCCGTCCCAAAACAATAACAATAGTCGCACGCTTAAAACAGATTAACATATAAAATATTCGCTGCTAATTGTAAATACTCACTTCTCTCACTTCATCTCATCCCATTCAAGTGCCGAAAACTTTTTCAAATCCGTTTTTTTTTGTTGCCGTCGAAAGTGGCCGCATAAATGTATAAAGTATTATTTATAGAAGTTAGCAGCAACAAGATGAAGAAGAAGAGGAGGAGGATGAAAAAAATAACAAAACAAGTGAGTAAAAACAAACGATGTAAACGACGACAATATCGTATGCTAACTAACCACTGCCATTGCACAGAGGCGGTAAAGTTGTGTCAGCTGTAGCAGCGATATCAAGATGTATACGCAATGCAATAATATGCATTATATGTCGCGTAAGCACTCAACTCATTTATTTTTTATACTTCAACTATTATGAAAAGTGTCGATTCCACGATATGATGGGTGCGTATTTTGTACGATTTTCCGCACAACAATTTCATCGAGACATTTTGGCAAAACAAAATTTGTTGTTGTTGTCGTCGTTGTTTCAGAGATGATATTCATTCAAATTGCAACACATTATATATATAAAATTCTAAATATGTTTCGTTTATATTTTGACCTAATATTTTATTTTCGCGTTTTTTCCCCTCATTGCTCGCTCAAAAAATCTGTAGGAATATGAAACTGTCAAAATGGACACTTAATTATTTATTTCGGCTTGTAGTGAAGGGGAATGAATGAGAGTCAAAGTAAATCGGGATTGAGAGAATGAGAAAGAGAGAGAGAGCGTGCGATGATTACGCATCCAACAAATGCTATGTTTCAGAATATCAGGCCTGTCAACGAGTAACGAATGTTACCATGTTTTTCATCTTTCATTCGTTCATCTCGCTGAATGTGTGTTAACACACAATGAATGTAGCTATAAAAAAAATAATTTTGTTTTTGGGAAAATGAGAATTAAGAGCGAAAAACCAGCGAAATCAAGCCATTCGATTCACACAAACCGATTTGGCCTGATCTATTCGTTGTCGTCATCGTCATTTCGTTGTGAATATAACGTCGTGCATTCGATATACGTATACTGGGAGAGGTGAGAGAATGTTGAATCGAACAGCAAAATTCGTTTGACTTGAAATGTGTTGAAAAATATATTAAAAATGCTATAATTAGAAACTATACCGAAATTACGTCGCCCACAATCCATGAATTTAATCGTCATAGCGCTTGCGCGCTTAGCAACTTCTTACTCTGATCATGGTGATGCGCTGATGCTGTAGTGGCGATTGCCATGAAAACACCATTCCATATTTTCTTACTTTAAATGCCTTTAAAAAGTGAATGTGTTTCACGATCTAGAATGATCGTCAACGTTTATCCACGATTTGGTTTTTTATATAGATTGCAATCGCTCTCTTCATCTCTCCTACTCAGAA
Organism: Contarinia nasturtii; assembly: GCF_009176525.2. Classification (NCBI taxonomy): domain Eukaryota; kingdom Metazoa; phylum Arthropoda; class Insecta; order Diptera; family Cecidomyiidae; genus Contarinia; species Contarinia nasturtii. The sequence continues at coordinate 65 of NW_022200059.1, read as the reverse complement.
TGAAACTATTTTGAAATGAATCAGCAGAATCGTCAATTTCGTCATCGTTATGACGATTTTATTCA
>NW_022200058.1:0-13882 GCF_009176525.2 Contarinia nasturtii | reverse complement strand
TTTTTTTTTTGTTCTGAATATTTGAGTTTATCATTTAATTTTCACTAGAAATGTTTCAGTCACTGTTAAATGCTTGATTTTAATTTATGAAAATAAACTTTGAGCCGCTGAGCATGAGCTAGATTATTGTAAAAATTAGTCATTTGTATCGTCTATATACTTTTGTATTTGTATTTGAGTGTATGTTTATTGTTTTGGTTTGCAATGCACATTTTTGGAATCGGTAGAAACCGGATGCCAGCTTATTAAAATAATTTTGCTTTGAGCTGCAGCAACTACAATGAATTTTGTTTTTGTCTACATATGTCACTGCCATTAAGATTTACATTTAGTATTCGCATTTTGTCATTTAAGGAACTAGTTATTATGTACTAATTTATATATGTATATTTTTGTTATCTTATTCGATTGCCAATCTAATTGTTTTAGTCGAATTTTCTTTAAATTTTTTTACCACATTTTAAATTCCTATTTTTTTATCATTTTTCAAAGGAAAATACCAATAAGTTGCATGATATACTTAAGTCTGCGAATTACGTATCAGTTTGCTCATTAATATTATGTTTTTTTTTTGTATTTTTTTTAAATATAAAACACATTGAAATAGTTTACTAAATACTAAATGAAGTTTAATTGTAAATGTAACAATAAAAAAATTATACTACAAAGAATAATCATAAATGATATCAATATGGCCAATATGGATGTTAATTCTTTTTTGCCTTTGACATAATTTTCTTTTAGCTTAAATCAATTTTTCCGTTTCGGTTATTTCATAATTATTATTTTTTTTTTTAATCTTTCACAGTGACTATGTTTTATTCTGTGGAATACAACCATTTAAACAACAATAAACAATGAAAACATTTCTGTTTTACTTTTTGGTATAACATTTAAATAAAATTCCATTCACATTGCACAAAACTTATATTGATATGGACATAAAACCAAAATAAAAATAAAATGGAAATAAATACGAAGAAAATAATTGAACACATGAACGAAAACAAATGTACTAGATAAAATCAATTGAAATTGTGGTCAATCGTAAATTAATCCTCATCATCATTGAGCCCACATAATTCGATGCTCTGATCTTCAAGATTACGCTTCAAATCTTCAATTGTGTTTAGGATTAATTGTCGTTTATTTAACATAGCCAAATCATTTTCGCTGGCATTTGCACTGCTGCCGCTGAGTGTGCCATTTGATTGATTGGCATTGCATTCGAAACTCTGTGCGGTTTTAAGTGTATGTTGTTGTTGCTGTTGTTGACGTCCACGTCGTAGATTCGAAATCTTTTGCAATAATGCTTTCTTCGGAATTTCTGTGAATAGTGAAATTGTAAATGATAAAAACAAATCCATGTTTGAATAAATTCGAATGAGAAAAGAAAAACCTCCAAGAACACAAAACTAAATACCTGATTCCATGTCCAAGCTCTTTTGCAATCGATCAAGTGTTTTCTCCGAATAGATTTTTCGCTTAAGTGGTTCACTTTGTGGGCAATAAAATGTTTCAGTTAAGCGATGTGCCATGTCAATCGAACGGAATGGACGATGGTCGGTGGTGTCAAGTGCGTCCACTTCAGACGGTGCTATTGTATTTTGATTGAGAATATCATCGTTTGCGGTAATCGATTGTCGGCTTTTGCGCCATGAATTTCTTAATTTGTTCTCCTTATTTCGATTTAATTCAATACGTTTTGATGGGGCAGCCGGTTTTCTTTGCACTACAGTATTTGGTGCATTTCCATTCAATGTGTCACTATCCGAATCGGATTCAATGCAAATCCGTGGACTTTGACTTCGAAAACGTCGTCGTGGCATTGGTGATTTTGGTGGTGTTATTTTCATGCGATTATTAACGGTATTAAATTGTAAACATGGTGAACGCTTCATTTTCGTTTCATATGCGTCCAACGATGATGTTGTCGACGATTGATGATTTTCGGTTACATTTTGACGGCGCAACAATTCGACGCCAGTTATATTTTGATTTATGAAATTCGTTAAATGTGTTTTGCGTGGACTAAAACGACCACCATTGCCATTTGTATGTTTTACTTTAACCGGACTACTTGGTGCAACTGGTGTTTCAAATGAATCCTTTCGATTGATCACATTTTCTTCATTGGTGGGCTTTGATTGTGTTTTCAAGAGTTCGCGACGTAAATCGGCCTCACAATTTCGTAGCATTTCAACACGTTTATTGGCTGGAACACTGCATACACGGCGACTTGGACTTGGTACTGGTGTTTCTCTGCATATTCACAAATTAACGAAAATAAAAGTCATAAAGGTGTTTATGTTTATCGATTTTATCGTATACGTACCTCACAGTGGTCGTTTTCATCGATACAAGTATTGTTTCGGCCTCATGAATGAGTTGTTTATATTTGACATCGGCTTCAATGTCGGCTTTAAGCAATGCCTTTTCACTTTCGGCTATAGCCAAAAATCGACTACGAATGGAATGGATTTCAGTAAATGTAAGTGAATTACATCGACTAGACAATGGAACCATTTTGGATGTGCTAAGGATGAATACAGGTAATGTGCAAGAATTGGTTTTGTGTTAAAAAAAATGTTTGTCTAAATGAAGCTACGTGTTTTTATTTTTGTGTGAAAAATGTGACCAAACACATAAAATTGTATGTAACCATACCTTTGATAATGATGTTCGGATTTGTTGCGTCGCAAAGAGACAGGTGTACCGCCAACACTTCGTGATTCTCTGAATCGATGTGGTGAACGATTTTTATGACTCGTTTGGCTGCTATCACGGCATTCACTATTTCGTTTACGTGTTCGTGTTAAACGTTTTCGGCGTCTTGATCCATTGCTTTCTTCACTCTGTTGTTTCCGGCTTTTTCTTAATTTATTTTGACGCTTGTCAATTGCTTGATTATTGTGAAAATACGTACAACTTCCCGTATTTTTATAAATATCTTTATCGGTAACTTCCTGTATCGATCCGGTGTCAATGAAATCAATATCGAGTAATTCATCAGTTTCGCATTCATCACCGCCATCTTGTCCAGTATCCAAATCGGATCCGCATTCAGTTTGATCAGAGTCATCGCTCAGAATGTCCGTTTCTTTTTCATAAATATAGCTCTCATCGAATTTACCCATCAGTTCATTGAATGTGGCATCCTCATCATCGCTATCACAACCGTTCGATGCCCGATTGCTCAATCGTTCCGATAATTGTTTATCTTGTTTACGTTTGCGAATCGTGTTCGGTGAAAATGATTTTCGGCTCACCTCAATTTCAGTTGACGAACTACTCTCAGACTCCGATGATATATGGTTTTTACTTTTGAATGGGGTATGACAAACAACGAGAAAAGAAACTCCAATTTATTAATTTGTTTGGATTTAAGATTAAGATGGGCAACGGAGCGAGGGTGTTTGAGAAAAAAAAATTCGTGTTACCTTTTTTTGTCATCGGTTCCTGCATCGCTGCTTGATTTAATGCCTGACGACGTGGAACTTGTATCGATATCCATTTTCTTCATAATCGAATTGCCATTTCCCACAGCGGATGTTGTTTCGGGCGTTGAAAGCCACGGATTAGTCTTAATCCGGCAACGTTGCCGTGGTGATGGTGCTGTAAATGCACGTCGAAAAGAAGACGGTTATACGATTACGCGAAAAGAAAGAAAGAAAAACAAAAAAATTGAATTGTTATGACTGTCACCATTTATGAATGGCAAAATATTGATAGATTTACATTCAAATCCTCGATAAGATTGGTAAGCCAAGTGTCGTTGCAGATCGGGGCTCAGGCGGCTCTGTGTATTTCCTTGTAGTAAATTGCTCACTTCTTTCGAAACAATGGGTGCTGCAATCCCATTACAGTTGCTAATACTGTTGCTATTAGTGTTGCTAAAAATATTATTCGCTGCATGACGACGATGGCTCAAATCACAGGATTCCGTTCGGCGATGATTATTGGTGGCAGCATTGCTTGCAACATTCGTAATTGATGTGGTGCACATCGTTTCGCCAACTGTTTCTTCAATTTTATTCAGTCCAAATTTTTGACGACTACGTTCGACAGCCGCAACGGCATTCACACCTCTTGGGAAATAATGTGTGCCGGTTCGCATATTGATATAATATTCGGGCGCATTTGTAGTACCTATTCGATAGATTTTCGAAAATCAAAGACACTGATTATTATTGATCTTAACGTGTACCGAATATTGTATTCAAGAAATACACGCTGAATTAATCAAAATTCATGAGCAATCAACGAAAATGCCACAATTCTCCAACGATTCAAGAGTCTTGAGCCCTAACTTCAGCCTCTATTCAATCGGATCAATTTTGATTCGATCAGATAGTATTCATTCATACATTACGATATGTTGCGTTTCTCTATCATCCCCTTCCCCCCTTCAATCCTGTGTCTTCTTTTTCTCCGGCTAATAAAATGGGTTGTGTCGAGCTGTTGAGCCCCAGCAAACACACTACATGCATTCGAGTATCAGTGCAGTCGGAGATTTATTACCCTACTTACATTGCTATTTATCTTCACTGCGGTGGTCCTCAGCGTTTTCGAAATTCAGTATTACCAATGGACCGTTTGTGTTCGTTTGCCATTTATTTATATTTTAATATATGCTCGCTGTATGCATATCTAATCTACAAAAACCGCGTGGTTTCTCATACATGCAGCGTGAATCGTGCAATCAGCAGAAGAGGAGCAAGAACAAGCGGTGAACATTTTATTATATAAACGTGTGTAGAACATGGTACATTCGATTCCCGTATGCAACTGAAGAATCTAACTGAAAAACAATGAACGAAAACCGCTTTTTTCTTGCTCGGTTAACATTGAACGAGTGCGCGAGTTTTTAAACATGTGAAATGGGTTTGCTGATAATTCGCGCCAAAAATAAATTACGCAATTAAACTCATACAATGATTTACATGAGAGCTTTTAATTAACGAATTAAATTATGGTCCACAATAGAACTTCTATTATAGAAGTACACAACGTCACATACACGATGTGGTTAATTAAACATCACCAAGTGCTCGATTTCTTTTATCTATTCTTTGTTTTTACTTAAATGATATAGTAATTTAAAAAGAAAAATCGTTTTGTTTTGAGAGGGAAAAAATGATTGCGTGGTTTCTATTGTACAAACATGTTTTTTTTCTATTTAAATGGAAAGTACTCAAAGTGTGATAATTTTTGATAATGAGTGCACACAACACAAACAAACGAACGTATGTAATGTGGTTTGAAGCGTACTTCAAGAGCATTTCATTTGAAGATGATTTTCCCCTTAGCGAACGCACACCCCTTTGTAAAACAACAACGTTTTCTTTTCAATACACATGAGTTTTTCATATCGTTGAATTTAATTAACCCACAAGCTCTTCTTCACGCATATTAAATTTCAAACTCTTGGAAGAATACATATATGTTGTTTGGAATGTGGCGATACAATTGCACGAAAATGTCAGTGGAACAATCAAAATATTCCGCGTTCCTATTTTATCGTTGTCACATCGTCTCTCCAGACGTCACTTTAATCATATTCATATTCGAATTTGTGGTTTCCTATGATCTTTTATTCGTATTGAACGTGCCGTATGCATACGGTATAATTTTGTCATTGCCTAAAATTCGGTTCAATTCTATACCGACTCTCACATTCTTATTTAGTTCACAATCCACGTAAATGGTAAAGTGGAAGGGAACTGTGTGTGTAGCACACATTGAAATGATATGCATACTCCGATGTATGGTGCGGCAAGTGCGATGAAGGATGATTAAATCACGGCAATCCAGAAAAAGAAGAACCAGACAAAAATCGGTAAGTGATGATGAGAAAAAAAAAACACACACACATACACACTTATGTATAATCTTTAATGTATGTGGGTGAGCGAATGGTGGAAAGGATTAAAGCCACTTGAAAAAGTCATATTCATGATTTGCACGAATAGCGACGATGATGTTCGCGAGATTTGTTTTTTCATTCGTATTTTCTATTGGGCCGAGAAAGGGATATCTTTATTATGCACCAAATGTGGTTGACGCTTTGAAATGTAAATTAAAATGAAGGTTGACATTGAAAATTTCGTTTGGATTTGTGAAGTGATCTAAATCTTATATGTTAACAGGGTACACCGTGATTCTATATACCCAGATATAAGATACGTGACATTGTTAAAAAGCCATTTTCTTTACATCATCGTTATTTTTCGTGTCTTTTTCTTTTTGCATCGAACGAACGAGACAAATCTAGTTCAATAGAGGTAGTTAGGCGAGAGCATATTACAGATTAATTTCTATGTCAAATCATCGAATGTACAGAGTCTATCATCTATTTATTTATTGCGTTTTTAAAATCAGATCACGTTTTCAGGCGATTTCGTGCCGCATGAATGCACAAAAATGAAATAAAAAAAATGTCGTATGAAATAATAATAAATGAGTCAAGGAAAAAAAGTCATAATAAAAAAAAATATTGAATCTAATTAAACCCGTTCAAATAAGAGAGGAAAAAAATCCCTGCATTGAATATTAGAATCGTGATTCCTATTCAGGTCGTGCAATACGGCCGATTAATATTTCGTTGCCATGCCCATTTTTTTCTCTCTTTTTCTCTTCATTTGGCTGCTAGTAATGAACGATAAATTGAATGTGCAAATTCATTGGATGGGTAAGCTTCTTTACCTGATGGTGATGTGCCATCCGTTGAGTAACCCGTGGAATATGCACTTTCCGGTGATGACAAACTATTTATGACATGAGCCAATTGATGATTGCTTGGTGTTGGCGTTAAATGCGTCGCACCAATTCCATTACTATGATGATAAACGTTATTTGTTCTGGCTTGCGCTTGTTTGCATTTCGTTCTCGATTGCACCATTTCCTTGTGTTGATTGTGCAGATTTATTTCATCGATGCCATTACCATGCAAGTTTGTTGATTGTTTATTCAGCGCTGATGATGTGACCGATGCGTGTGAACATCCATTTGAATAAAATTCAAAACCATTTGCATTGTTGTTGTTATTATTGGTCGAGCCCATCTGTATGAAAAGAAGAAATGAATACACATTTAAACATATCCGCTGCCAGCATCAAATCTATTTTCGTTCAAACGGAATAAATAAAAGAAGATGTATCGCATGCGTTGCACAATTTTACCTCGTTGTTGTTGTTAACATTGCCGTTACCGTTGAAACGATGTTGATTGTTGAAATGCACTCCCGTCTGATACTCTTGATAAAATTTATTCGACGACTCGTGATAGTCTTTAATTTTTGCATTTAGTGGTGGCGGCGGTGTCGATGGTGGTGAGGGTAACATTGGAATCGGTCTAGAACCATTTCGATGATCTTTTGACGTCAATTTTTGAGCGCGATTACAGTTTAGTATTTTTCCATATTGATTAACTTTTTTTGAGCTCCTGTGATGCATACGATCATCGGTCGGTGACTCGCATTCATTATTGTTCGCTAGTTGTTGTTTCGCTTTCATTTGAAAACCATTTTGCTGATGATAGATGATTGGAATTTGATGTTCGGATTTGGCGCTGCCATCACTACTGCTGTGCATTGTATCGGTTTTTTGTCGGTCTGACGTTGAAAAATAATGCTGGCGATGCAACTCATCATCTACCGTACATTGGTATTGCTGCTGTTGATTATCATAAAAGCTCATCTGACTTCCATTCCGATAATCCAAATGGTTGCTGTGATAGTTCTGTATCATTGATGATTGTTGATGATTATTCGTTTTGTCAGAGTTCGACATTTTTGTCGATGCATGTTTGTTAATGTCGATGGTTTTCTAAGCAACAAAAGAGAGAAAAAAAAACATACACAAAATAAAATCACAAGTGTGTGAGAATCAAATCAAGCGAAACATCAGCAATGATTCATTGAATTGAGTAGTTTTATACAATTTTTTATTTTGGTCTCATCTACTTTATGTAGATCCCTCTTTCCAAACTGAAACTTTTATTTACCTGCTTTTGTTGTGCACTTGTGGCGTTAGCTCCATTTAGCGTAATCACAACCATTTGATTATTTTCACCATCGTCAGCACAAGTTGCGCCATTTGCCACAGCATTTGTACTGAAATTTTTCTCATATTTACCAAAAGTATTTTGCTGTTTCGATTCTGATTGTGGTTGCGTTTGTTGTTCAAACATTTCGTGTGATTCGTACGTTGGATGTTGATAACGGTATTTATTTAGTCGCGACGCTGTTCCAAAGCTTGTCGTATTGTTGGCCGATGCTGAAGCGCTCACTGCTCTCAGTACAGCTGAATTATCTCTCGGCGATAGTTTTGAATTATTGTAGTCGAATGCTCGTGCAAAATATTTAGCGTCAACACTTTTTGAGTATGGCGCATTTGTTGAAGTATTCGACGATTTTTCATGCGAATTGCCGCTACTTCGATTGATCGTTTTTGAGTTCATTGGACGTACTTTTGGTGAATACGTCGACGTTTTTACCATGTACGGTAAACTTTGATCAATTTTGCAAAACTCTTCATCTTGTGGTGAATGCCATCCAAAACGACTGGTTGTCTACAATAACAGCATTTTGAGGAAAAACAAACACATTTGTTAGTGAAAATATTTAGATTCTTTTTATGGTTGAACATTGTTTCAATGGTCTATAATTGTGCACATTTTCAACCATGAGCGAATGAAAACCAAAAAATAAACACGAAAAATGAATGGAAATGGAAATAGATTTTGAAAAATTGTATCTGGCATTTGTTCTACTTTTTACTCGGGTAATTTACCACAGATGTCAAAACAGCTCCAAAAACATGTAAAATGTTTTAGAACAAAATATAAATATTCATTTGTATTTTAAGTCTTTCAAATTGAACTAATTCTGGTATAACTAAACACGTATAATCCTTTACTCTCTCTCACACACACAGGCACACACATCTAATACCTCTAAAGAGTTAAAATGGAATCAGCCAAGCACAACTTTACGAACATGGTCAACATCATTGCAAATGTTTTCGGATAAAAAGTTTACACTCAGACATTACAAATAATCAGATCATTTACGATTTTCTTGTTTGCGTTTAAATTGAATCATTGCCATTAGTTGTGAATTTTTTGCCGAAAAAACAACTTATCGTTATTTGTCTTCTTCACACATACACTAAATATTGCTGTCAAATTGACATCTTCTTCGACACTGCCATCAAGTTTAAGTTCGATGAATATTCGTTGATATGAACTTGCTCGATTTGAGTGCTCTTCAAAGCTGATGATACAATTGCTGTGCTCTGTGCACACTCCCTCATTGTTAATATGCAAGAATATTTTATTGAAATAATTGTGTGGCAAAAAAATAAAAAAAAGAAATATAGATCTGTTTGTTGAGTGTGTACGGAGAAACCGACATGACAAACAAAGGCAATGTACATTTTGCAATGAAAATGTGCATCTTTTGCAGATGTGCTGTGTATATTTGAACGGGGTCCCATTTCGGTGGAACGCTTTTGAAAAAGTTGAAACTATGGATCGAAAATTTATGAGCAAAGAAAAGTTCAAGTGCACATGTATTCGATTTAACAAGCATACTGCCAGCCATTTGCCACAGTGCATTCACACTGAACATCGCATAAAACACCACCGAACAACAATAAACCGACGGAAACAAAGAAAATAATTCGAAGATTCATTTGAATCTTAAATGCGGGAACACACAAATGTCGACCAAAGCAAACAAAACTTAACAAAAGTGCACATAACACAGAAGGATAGGGGAAAAAAACCAAAACAAATGAATACAAATGTAATTTACATTTCAAACACAGTGCAAAAAAAACCGCATAGAAAACAAACGAACAAAATGTGCGAACACAAAGCGCTATCAGTGAAATAAATGAAGAAACAAAACGAATGCAACATCTGAAACGATGGCTTTCAAAGCTGTTCGCAAAGCGCAAACATGATGCAACAAAAAAAAAGAGGAGAATGTATATACCCCGGCCGATCAATTATATACGCTGTGCGAATGCTTCACCCTCGAAGGCAAAATTTCATTTATGATGCATAATCGGAACGTCAACATTGTGTTCATTCTACTCGATGCCATTTTCTATAAAATCATATTTGAATCTCTTGAAAAAGAAAAATCGCACGAAATTGCAATAGAATTCGTTTTAATTACGATGGACACGCATTAAAAACTTGGCATGCCGCTTCAGTGTATGGCATCCATAAAAATGATAATGTTAACATTAAGTGGTTATATTGACACAAGCAATGAAAGCAATATGCACTTCAAAATTCGAACAGTTCATCGTATTCAACATTCGACCGATGTGTCTGATGCATAAAACCCAAAAATGCAAATCATATTGTATGAAGCGCTGCGTGGTGTTTTCATAGTGCAATTTAAACTGACAGAAAAGATAAACAAAACATAAAAGTGTTTTTTTTTAGAGTGAGAGATGGTCAGTTGAATTGTGAGAACCACAATGTAGTCGATTCAGTAAAGAGCCAGACCATATATAAAGACAAAGAGGAAGAGAAAGAGAGAGAGAGAGGACATAGAGAAAAATGAACGAGTTTGTATTTTTGTTCAATTAAGTTGGTGTTTCGCATTATTCTTTACACTTTGCTAACGAACAGGCTCCATTAAAACGAGACAATGTCCTGCGTTTTGTTTCATATTTTATTTGTTGTTTTATAGAAATGTTAGTTCCATTTGGGTGTCCATTGCTTTCTCTGGTCATCGTTTCGGTGTTGTTGTTTTTTTTACGCTTGTAAGTTGTGTTAAAATCAACTTTTTGCGGAAAGCTTATCACATTTGTATGAGTGGCATATAAAGTTATGGTAAACTCATCTTACTACTTTCGGTTTTCCATCGTATCAATCGGTGAAAAATATTTTTGAACAAACAGTAGAAACACATTTGTGAATCGTGAAACTTGAGATTTCACTTCGTATCAACTTTAACTTTTCCACTCCACAATAATGAGACAATTGTGTGGTAAATAAAATAACCGAGTGGAGATTCTCGATATATCAGAAACAAACATAATCCGAAGATTGTCAAGTGCATTATGAGAAAATCAATATGATTTCGATAGACACAAAGAAAAAAAAGACTATATATATGGAAAGAGCCATGAATGTATGAGACATGAACATTACGATGTGTAACTGCATCGCATCACACTCGAAATAATCAAGGGAAATACTAAAAATCACAAGTCAAAGTCATCAAAATGAAATGGCACCACAAAAGAAGATGAAAAAAAAAGTCACAATTCTACCGAACAGTATTTCGTGTATTTATTTTTGGGTATTTGCTTTTAAACATTTTTGCTCTACACTTTTTTAACTCCATTTTTTTTACTGTTAGTTCGAAGTGGAAGTGTACATTTGTATTTCGTGTGCAGTGCATTTTCTAGTATATATTGTCAGTTAGCCAAATGCTTAGCAATTTAAAAGCTCTCTCGCTTGGAAAAGCGAGAACACGAAAAATGCAAACAAAAGCCAACCGAACAATAAAAAGAGATCGATTGAGACAGGATGAAAGAGTGAGGTATAAAATAGCAAAGTAGCCGAAAATCCAAATGAACCAGAGGTTTTGCCATTGACGTTCGTTTCAAATGATGGTGACGATTGTAACGGCAAAATATCATTGACATAGACAGCAGACAGACTCTAATGCACTCGTATGGAGCGGCAGACAGAGAAAGATACAAATCGAAAAAAGAAATTTACTTCGCTTTCGCGTGCAGTACTCGTTTTCATTCGATGCGTTGTTATAGTTATTCTTTGGCATTCGAGCGAAATAAAATGTAAGAGATGCGCGTGATAAAACAAAAAAAAAAATACATTCTGAACTGTTAAAATTTCAGTTGTAGTTACGATTGTGGGAGAGTTCTTTTTGTTTCACATATTTATTTAAACAGAAAAAAGGCAGTAAATTCCATGGTTGTGAAAACGAAGAACGAAAAAAACACTCCACACACACACATCTATATATAAAACGCAACCCCGCAACTATTTTATAACTTTTATAATATTGTGGAAAACTTACTCGCCATTGTGAGCAATAATAATGAAAAATAACGTCTATATATCATTTAGGCGAATAGACAAAGCGAATAAAAATGGAAAAAGGTAAAGATAGAAGATGAATCGAGATTACCGCTGCCAAACCACCGTTGCTGCCACAATATTATAAGATAAATGTACGCGTTGCTTCGAATATCGAAGCTATTATGAGCAACTTTTTGTGGCAACTACGGCAAAAGTACAAAATAAATTTCGTTATACTCCGACCCTTTCTCGTTGATTGCCGATTTAAAAATGGAAAGAAGCTTGAAAAGTGCTACAACAAGATGAAGTGAACGCGAAAAAAAAACGAACAAGATGAAAGTATAAGTTTTATTTAAGAATTCTTTTTTTTGTTTGTTACTCTTGTTTGCTTTTCCAATACATTCTATTCCGCATCGAGTGAAGTGTGTGTGTGTTCGATTTTGGTATGCATTGTTTTATTTTTCAATTGTTATTGTTGTTGCTTTTTTTATGTTCAGTCTCGGTGAATCTGTCTTTCTTTTTCTTCGTGTCGATCAAACTTCCTCATCATTGCATGAAAAAAGAAGCCCCTTCCCATTTGTATCCCGTTCCTGAACATTGTTTAAGACATTCCGTGTATATTCGATGTGGTTCTTTTTTGTGTGTGTCTAAAAAGATGCCAGATCTTTTTTAGCTCGATTTTGTATTTTAACTCGTCTCATTTTCAGTGCACATCTAGATTTATTACAACAGTCTGGATTTCTTTTCACAGTTATGCCGAGCGCTTTTTTTTTATAAGTTCACCCAGTAAAAATGCTTGCCTTTTAGCATTTTCTTTATGAATCACTATTTTTACTATTGTGGGCTCTTTATGTATACATCTGTGAAAAATGTTTGTTGCTCACATTTGTCGTTGGCCGCCAACATTTTCATTGTCAATGCGAATGAAAGGAAGAAAGGATCACTGAAAGTCTGCTTTGAAAGAACAAAAAATTCATAGTATGTATCATTTCTTGCGATTTCATATTAATTTCTATTCCTTACTAAAAAAAAAATACATACATAAAAGGTATGTATTTTCTCCGTTTTAACGGTGCTTTCATAATGGTGTTTGCGTTCATATTTTTTTTATGTTAGCTTGATAAGCGAACAAAATCTACGTTTCAATGGATTGGAGCCAAAGCAAATGCTTAATGGTAATTGGATGCCAGTAATGGCCATCGCCAACAACAATCACAATAAATGATAAAGCAATACAAATTATGGCACAATGTTTCGCTATGTAGTATGCAAGTATCTCGTCTCCAAATGCAAAGTGCATTGTAACGCATTATGGGAATGGTTTTATGGTCAAAACAAAAGTAGCCTATTAGTATGTCTGTACCGGTTATTGCAAGTTATTAATAGCTAATTTTAGTTTTGCGTTCTTCCTGCGATACACATAGACAAAGTGCATTGGAGAGAAATGTTGTGTATATGTATTTTCGCCCTCTTTTCAAACCGATACAACCGAACGCAATCATCTTTGTGTTGCAATAACCCGACCTCGTTCTCCGGCTTGGTGGTGCATTATTTTTCGAGAAAAATAGCAGGAAATCTGTAGTTCACAACAGCAACTCAAATTAAGTTAAGAAAGAAGTTTACTGACTTTGTCATTCGCCATTCGCTACCGATTTAATGGTCTAGTGGAGTAATTGAATATACTGAGTGGAAGTTTTAAGAGTTTTCTCTTCGTTCACAATTTTCTTTTAACTATTTAGTTTTACCAAAAATGCCTCTTTATTGATTGTTTGCATGGCCATTAACGGGAAAGAGAGAGAGAGAGAGAGAG
>NW_022200057.1:135784-136116 GCF_009176525.2 Contarinia nasturtii | reverse complement strand
AAAGTATGTATTGAAGAAAATGAACGATCCATATTAGGGTAACGATTGTACTTACAAAATACAATAAAATAAATGTTAAAAGTGGCACCGACATACAAAAAAGACCGACCATTCTCCATGGCATCATCGTATTGAGCAAATTAACCATGGCACCACCCATTGGAGTTCCTAAATTAGTGTATGTTATCAAAATTCCTCTCAGAGACGGCTCACTGCGATTTTACGATTTTAAGAATGATAAATGACATAATATTTTATCGAAATGGAAAAATATTTTAGAAGGCAAAAAAAGACAGATATAAATTCGACAAAAAAGACGTTAATTTATTTTA
>NW_022200057.1:135105-135774 GCF_009176525.2 Contarinia nasturtii | reverse complement strand
TCCTTTTATACGGTTTATGTAGCCACAATTCGGCCCAACATTCGTTCACAAATCTATTTTCGGCGTTTATAAAAATATTCATTGCTCGAATCGCACACATATATAGCGATTTGCATGTGACATCTTATTAATCTGCCGAATTGTACTGTGAAAACTATTTCGCCAAATTTACTATTTCAAGAATTTGAGCTTGAGCTTGGCATACAATGTGAATATTGGTGAAGAGTATGTGTATTCAAAGCTAAAATCGATTTTTAAATTCAACAGTCACGACAAAAAACGGTTTTTATTTGACTTTACACTCGAACAGCTGTTCGGTCACAGTAATTTCGTCGAGAGTTCAAGGGAGTTTCTTCAAACGTTCGATTTGGACGTTTCTTACCACATTTCTCCTGAATTTTCTTTGTTTTAAAATGATAATATCATTTTCATTCAGCACAAATAAGAGTGAGACGAAATTTCGAGAGTCATTTTGATCTAAATATTTAAAAATTGTTTAGGAACGTGTGAGAAACATCAATGATTTTATTTAGTTATAAAAGAGAAAAGTGGGAACATAGACAAAACAGCAATAAAATGTGAGAAGAAATAAAATGTCTTACATCCGTAAGATGAACTTTTCCGCACTGTGATCCACAACATGCATTTATTACAAATCTTTTACTCAAA